>NC_029777.3:106655079-106687332 GCF_000817695.3 Arachis duranensis
AAAATTTATTATTATTAATTATTAATTAATTATTAATATTTAAAAATATGAGATAAAATATATTATTAAATTAATAAATTAGAGGAACTAGTTAGGCTAAAAAAATTATTACTAGTTAAATGATAGTCAAAACAATAAATTTTGATAATTTATTAGTATTTTTCATATAATTATATACATATGTTATATTGATTTATGTGTATATATACGTGTGTTTAAAAATTTTATATATCTAGATAAATTTTTGAATGAAAAATGTTAAAAAGTTATCAGAATTTATTATTTTTGACCATCAGTTAATTATTAATATTTAAAAGTATGAAATAAAGTACGTTGTTGAATTATTAGACTAAAATTAAAAGAATTAAATAAATAGATAAGTGATGGTTAAAAAAAGGGATAAGTACGATTTTGGTCTCTAACGTTGAGGGTTAGAATCGAAATCGTCCCTCTTCTAATTTTCGATTTAGAATTGTCTTTAACGTTTTTTTTCGTATTAAAATCGTCCTTTTATTTTTTTGGACAAAAATACCCTCACCACTACCAACATAATTACCTCTTCACCACCACCACCACCACCAACTGCCACTCCACCACCATTATCAGCATCATCATCATCACCATCATCATCATCATCAACAATCACTGCCACTCCACCACCACCAACGCCACCGCCGTCCCCCTCCCCCCTTTCCCCTTCCCCCCACCCAGCGTCCCCACTCGTCCCCTTCCTCTTCCCGTATTCCCTTCACCCATCCCCAATAAATCAACAAGCAGAAACAATAATATTCCACAACAAATCAACAAATTAACAAACAGAAAATAATAAATCAATAAATCAGTAACAATAATATTCCACAACAAAAGAAGAAGAAATCCAGAAATTCACAGAAGAAGAAGAAGAACTAGGAGCGGCGGTGCGGCGGTGGGTCAGCGGTAAGAAGAAGAAAAAACGGGCGGCGGTGCAGCGGCGGGAAGAATAACTGGTGAACGGCAGTGCGGCGGCGGGAAGATTCTTACTACTATATAATGACCATAAATCTCATGATAGATACCCAACGGTTCATAATGAACTTCGATAGGAGCTTCTCTTGAGGAAATAACGCGCTGATCTAGCCGCCAGCGGAACCACAAAGGACTATCGAAATTTATTTTTTTTTGTCGATAAGCTCCAATTGCATCATAGGAATTACAAAAAAAGGGTTCTTTTTTTTTTTTTTTATATTTATTTTATTTTATTTATTAAAATAGGGGTAGTTTAGGAATTAAATTAAAAATTTTATTTAAAATGACGATTTTAATACGAAAAAAAGGTTAAGGATGATTTTAAATCGAAAATTACAAGAGGGACGATTTCGATTCTGACCCTCAACATTAGGGACCAAAATCGTACTTATCCCTTAAAAAAAAATTAACAATAAAATTCTGTATTTAAACAAAATATTTAACCAAGGCTAACCAAGTTGTTATAACAACTTTTTAAATCACGCGTTTCCTCCTCCTCCTCCTCCTCCTCCTCCTCTAATATTGCGTTTTCTTCTTTTTCTTTTTCTTTTTCGTTATCGTTATCACCAATAATACCAAAATTTTGTAAACATATTTATTAGTTCTGATGTTCTCAGATGTCATCATTAAATAATTTCGGTTCATTTCTTAATTTATTTCGATTTATTTGTGTGTTAATTGAGGTTCACTTGATGCTGCTGATAAGTATTGATCAAATTTTTTATTCCTTAAGTAATTTTGGTTTATTTCTTAGTTTAATTGAGGTTCATTCGGATCCAGAAATGAATTCGATGCGTTTTTATTAATGATTGAGTCTTTTTTATTGTTTGTTCAAATCTAAACTAATTTTGGTTTATTTGTGTGCTAATTGAGGTTCACTTGATGTTGCTAATAAGTGTTGACTAAATTTTTTATTCCTTAAGTAATTTAGGTTTATTTCTTAGTTTAATTGAGGTTATTTAGATTCAGAAATGAATTTGATGTATTTTTTATTTTTTGTTGATAATTGAGTTTTTTTACTGCTTGTTCAAATCTAAACTAATTAAATGGAATAGAGTGAAATCTAATACAATTGAATAAAGTGATATATATATATTTGCTAAAAAATTTGGTTAATACTTATTAACAATATCAAGTGAACCTCAATTAGTACCAACACATCGAATTTATTTCTAGATCTAAATGAACCTCAAATAAATTAAAAAATGAATCAAAATTACTTAAGGAATAAAAAATTTGGTCAATACTTATCAACAACATCAGGTGAACCTCAATTAAGACACAAATGAACTAAAATTAATTCAATTTTGAACAAGCAGTCAAAAGAAGTTAATAATAAAAAACATACATACAATTTATTTCTGAATCCAAATTAACATCAATTAAACTAAGAAATAAACTGAAATTACTTAAAAAATAATAAATTTAGTCAATACTTATTAGCAGTATCAAGTGAACATTAATTAATTCATAAATAAACTGAAATTATTTACTGATGGTACCAAAGAAAATCAGAATCAATAAAAATGTTAGCAAAATATTAATATTATTGGTGATGATGATAACGAAAGAGAAAAAAGAAGAAGAGGAGGAGGAGAACCTACATACACAAATTTAAAAAAGAACAAAAAGAAAAAAAAAATAAGAATGAGAAGGAGGAGGATGAAATGGAAAAGGAGAAGGAAAAGACAAAAAAAAATATGTGCATATATACATGCTGATGTGACGAAAATGACTTTTGTTGGGTTTAAATTAATTTAATTAAATTTGATTACCAAAAATACTTTTTAGATGTGTAGCTAGACTAAAATTATAATACCCGTATTATTTCTGTTTCTGAATAACAAATTTAAAAATTAGTTATATGATTGGTTGTAGGTGATTATATAATACAATGATTCTTCTTTATCTAAAATAATTATTTGAGTACTAGGAACAATAATTTTAGATCTAGTGTTTTAATATTATGTTATGATATCACTCATTCCAAAAGTTTCAGCTGATAAAAAAACATAATACTAATAATTATATCTCTAATACTCCATAAATCTCTATTATACACATTGTATAAATATTTTATTGACTCCTCGGCCTTTCCATATAATTATGATGTAGTGTATGGTTATATTCTATTTGGAAGTCCCTGTCAAGTTGAACCCAGAATTTGCGCACGTGAATTTTTCTTTCACTGTGGTTGGTCCTACCGCGTTACCCTACGTCACTGCAGCGATATCAACTTCCTATGATTAGCCACGTGCCCACTCTTTCTACGCACTTTAGTCTTTAAAATCAACACGTTTTGATTTTCAAAATCTGGTTCATCCATGGCTACTATATAACCACACTCCCCACCCTTCCGCCGTCAAACCCCACACCCATACATACACATACATGTCTACTACCATGACTACTACACCTAACATTGATTCAACCTTGCAAAACTCTACTTTGAACAGAGTCGTAGATTCTAGTTCAAGTAGTTGCAAGATGTACAAAGGTGTGAGGAAGAGGAAATGGGGCAAATGGGTATCGGAGATTAGGCTTCCCAACAGCCGAGAACGGATATGGTTGGGTTCTTATGACACCCAACAAAAGGCGGCTAGAGCCTTCGACGCCGCCCTCTACTGCCTTCGCGGCCGCCACGCCAGTTTCAACTTCCCCGACACGCCTCTTCATTTGGAGATCAACAATGTAAGTCACTACCATTCTCTCTCCCACCATGAAATTCAACAAGTTGCGTCCAAATTCGCCAATAATTTTGATGCTGAGGAAGAAGAGGAACCGTCATCACAAAATGGCGCTAATAGTGCAAGCTCTGTGTGTGATTATGATGGGAGTAATAATAATAATGATAATAACAACAACAATGATAATAATAACGTGCAAGTGGACCATGGGGACATGGATTGGACATTTTTGAACGTGTTGGATGATCAAAATGATTCCAATTTTGATAACACTATTGGCTATGATGTTGGCCTCTACTATGGAGGGATAGATAAGGTGTACTCAGGTGAATTTTTGTATACTACTACACCACCAACAACTTTTGAGGATAACAATAATGGTGATGCTGATGATGATGCTTTTTCTAACCATTCATTCCTTTGGAGTTGGAATTTTTGATTCACCTTGCAGGCCCTAAATCCCTCATACACTATGCCAAGTTTCTTAATTATCAGTACAAGTATCTTTGTTTTTTTTTTTACATCATATATATATACTATAATATATAGTACCATACCACATGTCATTGGTATTATTGTGGAACGTGGCCAAGTTTTTTTAGTGCCATTTTTTTTAGTCTGATTAATAGCACTTTGATCCGGCCCTCTCCCTTAAAAAATACCAACAATATCTGATAAGATACCTACTTATGATTTCTATTCTAGTGATATGTATTTGACTAGTTGTACTAGTACTATATTATAATGATTTGTACTTATGATAAACTACTATATTGTAAACTATATACGTATACTTTTTTTGTTCATATTAAGTTAAATCTATAATAAATGCATAGATATTTGTATGGGTTTGTGTAGATAGCTTAGTTACTATCCAACAAAATTCTCTCTCTCTCTCTCCTCTCTCTCTATATATATATATATGAAATTCTCTCTCTCTCTATATGAAAAATGTTAGGAATCATTTATTTTTTCGTCATCAACTTAATTTTTTTAGTCTAGTAATAATTTAATAATATATTTTATTTTATATTTTTTAAATATTAATAACTAATTTATGACAAAAATAATAAATTCTAATAGTCCTCTAATTTATATATATATATGTGTGAGAAAAAGTAAGTTGATATATGAAAAGTACAAAATTTTTAATTGAGTAAACGTGGATATACTCATATTATGAAAATCATTTGTTAAAAGGTGTTGATGGCGTGGGCAGCACCTTTAAGAGAGAACTTCAGAGAAAAAGATGCAATTGTGAAAATTGATAGGATAAAATGATAAATCTCAGTTATTACTTATTAGAAGAGTCTACACACATATATATACACTCTCTACAATGCACCTCAGCTGTAATAAAACAAAGCTTTTCTAATTAACCAATAGTAATGAACTTGGTGAATTTTTCACCTGTTAAATTTAACTAAGCTACTAACATGTACTATATATAACAGCTCCTGACTTATACTATACTAACAACCTATAGCTCTAAACATAAAGGTCAAGTGATACCCTCCCTTAAGTTAGGAGCACCTATGTTCAGCATTCCAGGTTTGTCCTGTAGCCCACTAAACACTGTGGGTGCAAGTGCCTTAGTGAGCAGATCAGCCACTTGCTCATGAGTCGAAATTGGCAGTAAGTGAATCAGTCCTTCTTGAAGTTTATTTCTTACCACATGACAATCTATTTCTATGTGTTTTGTTCTCTCATAAAAAACAGGATTGGATGCAATGTATATAGCCGATTGGCTATCACAAAAGATGTTAATAGCCTTGAAAAGGAGAACCTGCAAGTCTCTTAATATGTAACTAATCCACTGTGATTCTCGAGTGGCACTTGCCAAAGCTCGATACTCAGCCTCAGAGGATGAAGATGCCACTGTTAATTATTTTTTTCTCTTCCACGATATGAATGAGTTTCCTAGATAGAAGCAATAAGCCGAAATTGACTTTCTTGTGTCTGGACATGCTGCCTAGTCTGAATCTGAGAACCTAGTCAGATTGTAATCTACCTCTGAAGTGAAGAACAACCCTGCTGCCGGTGCTCCTTTCAGGTACCTAAGCACATGATGTGCTGCCTGCATATGTTGGGTGGTCGGACAATCTAAAAATTGATTGAGTTTTTTCACTGCATGGCTGATATCTGGTCTGGTGTTGGCTAAGTACAACAGCCTACCAACTAGCTTTCTGTAGTCCGAGTAATCCTTTAATGGCTCTCCCTTTTCTCTGGACAGCTTCACTGTATAGTCTAAAGGTGTAGTCACAAGCTTGCACTATTCGAACCTTGTCTCCTTTAAAAGATCCATGACATACTTCCTTTGATAGAGAGCAATCCCCTTCTTCGACCTTGCAACCTCCATTCTTAGGAAGAATTTGAGATCTCCTATATCTTTGATTTTGAACTTCTCATCCAAGATTCCTTTAATTTGGTTGATTTCCATCTCATCATTGCCCGCTATCACCAAATCGTCCACATATACCAGCAATGCTGTAAAACCAAATTTTGTCCCCTTTGTAAATAAACACTGGTCGGATGCAGATTTGGTGTACCCAACTTCTACCAATACTGAGTGTAGCATGTGATTCCATTCCCTACTTACTTGTTTAAGCCCATATAACGACCTTTCTAGCTAGTTTACAAACTTTTCCTTCTTCAACATCTAAGTCTTGTGGTGGCTTCATGTATACCTCCTCCTTGAGTTTTCCATGCAAGAAAGTAGTATTCACATCGACTTGTTTAAGCATCCAACCCTTCATGGTAGTTAGAGCCATCACAATCCTCAATGTTTTCAACTTCACCACTGGGCTGAAAGTGTCTAAATAATCGATACCAGCCACTTGTGTGTATCCTTTCACCACTAACCGGGCCTTATACCTCTCTATTGAACCATCCGGATTGTGCTTTATCTTGAAAATCCACTTGCTTTCAATCACCTTCTTTCCATGTGGTAGAGTTGTGAGCTTCCATGTCTTGTTCAATTCTAGAGCCTTGAGCTCATCATTGATGGCTTCTTGCCAACAAGATTATGAGATTGCCTCTTCATAATATTTTGGCTCAACATCATTGGTCAGTGCAAGTGAATATGCCTTACGCAATGTAAAAAGTGAATCATGACACAAAATTTGAAATTAGATACCTGATTTTGTTGTAATTGATGGACCGATTGGACCCAACATTGTTAATGGTGGTGCTTACACAAACAAAATCTTTTAAATGAGTGGGTGGTCGTTTCTCCCTTGTAGATCTTCTAAGTGTACTATGTTCAATGTCTCTTGGTTGGATGTTTTCTATGTTTGGCTCACAAGTGTCCTCATGAGGCCTTATCGAGTTATCTTCAATAACTCTTGGCCAATTTCCAGTTTGGAAATATGAAAAGGGGTCATGTTCTGGTTCTAGCATTTCAGGTATTGGTGTAAGTGGCATGGTAATTTTAGATTCGGGTGTACGTGTTTGTTTGTGCTCGTTTTGTGCAAAAGAAAAGTAATTTTCATAAAATTCAACATTTCTTGAGACAAAAACTTTTTTGGATTTCAAATCACATATCCTTTTGTTTCCTTTCTAAATCCAAGGAATGCACACTTCCGTGCTCGGGGATCCAATTTAGACCGATGAACATTGAGGGTCCCGGCATAAGCAAGACAACCAAACACCCGTAAGTGCACTAGATCAGGGAGAGAACTATGTAAAATTTGGAATGGAGATTTATTCTTAAGAAAGGTTGAAGAAATTCTGTTCTACAAGAAAACAGCATGCTTGAGAGCAAAATTTCAAAAACAGTGGGAAACTTGAGATTGAAATAGAAGAGCTCTACTAATGTTAAGGATATATTGATGCTTCCTTTCCACTATTCCATTCTATTGAGGTATCTCAACGCAAAAAGTTTGATGCAAAATTCCAGTTTTAGCAAAAAAATATTTCATACGAAATTCTGGACCATTATCAGACCGTATGACTTTTATTGATTTATTAAACTGAGTTTGAATGAAAGTTACAAAATGCTGAAGTAAAATACATGCTTCAGATTTCAACTTCATCAAATACACCCATATATACCGAGATTTATTTTCTACAATGGTGAGAAAATATCTATGACCACTGCTTGAAGGTACACCAAGAGGTCCCCAAATATCTATGTGTACAAGTTCAAACAGTACAGTTGGTTGAAAACTACTTACAGGAAAAGGGAGTCGTTTCTGCTTGGCAAAATGGCAAGCTTCGCACAGAGTTGCTTTATTATCTAATGAGATGAAGGAGAAATCTCGCTTCATCTGTTTTAGCCTATCATCGGGTAAGTGTCCTAACCTGTAATGCCATATACAAGGATCCAAAATATGATTATTATGATTATTATTGACAATTGAACAGACTTGTGCACTAGGACATGGGAGTTTCGAAACCTCATTATTTAATATGTAAAGACCACCATTCTCCTTAGCTACTCTAATCGTCCTCATCGAGCTCAGATCCTGTATCTCACATTTTGTGTCAGCAAAAATCATTTGACAATGCAATCTGGAAGTGAGTTTTGAAACCGAAATTAGTTTGAAGTTGAAGGATGGAATGTATAAAGCATTATGCAGTAGAAGTTCATTGGAAAAAATAATAGTTCCCATAATAGTGCTTGTGGTCCAGGCCCTATTGGGTAGATTAACTATTATGGGAGCTACTTGTTTATATGTATAAAATCACTTAAGCAATAAGATACATGGTCAGTAGTACTTGTATCAATTATCCAAGACAAGAATTTATTTAGAGAAACATCTAATACATTAATGCTGGTTTTAAAATGCAAAATTGTTCCCACCATTCCTAGAGGAGGAACTGCCGGATGCAACAAATTACCTTGATGAGGTATATCGGGTAAAGCCTTTGATGCCATCAGATTCATGTTTTGGGAGTGCTCTCCTAGGCTTTTGTTCAAGAGTGAACTCCAACGTGTCACCCCAATCTGGCAATCTTCTCCAAATGAGCAGAACGTGAGGAAAGGTTCTTTTCACTGAGCTTCTTTGAATCACCCTTAGTGACTAGGGAGGCTGCAAAATTTTCAGCTCCTACTGCAGTATTGTGTCCCTTGAAGTTCGGTGGGTAGCCGTGTTTCTTGTAACACACGTCAATACTGTGACCCAACTTTCCATAGTGCGAGCATTGCACCTATCCTCTCCCTCCCTGACTCCTTCCGCCTCTACCCCTCCCTTTCCCCTGCCATTTCCTGGGTTTGCTGTGTTGAGGGAGTAGCGGCATAGGCAATTTTGACTTCTGGATTAATGTCCTTATTCAGGAATTGGCGTTCCTGCTGTGTCAACATGGAGAGTACAGTATTCATATCAGGGAGTGGATCCAACAACATAATCTGAGACCTAACATTCGAAAACTGCTCATTTAGGCCTCTCAAAAACCGAGTTACGTGATCCTCAATTCTATATTGTCGCATTATACCTAGGCCACAGCTACACTTTTCTAACAATCGCAGTCAGGAATAGATCTAAAACTTTCAAGGTCTTCCTAAATAGTCTTCAACTTAGTGAAATAAGATGTAACATCAAGGTCTCCTTGCCTAATTGCAAAAAGCTCCTCCTGTAATTCTGCCACTCTGAATCTATCCTCTTGACAGTATCTGCGCTTCAATTTAGTCCACAAACTGCTTGCCACAGTGTTCCAGACGACACTTCATGATATATCAGGACTAAGAGAGTGATTAATCCATGCCACAACATATGTATTACATCTATCCCATGCTTCAAATTTTTCATCATCCTTATCAGGCCTAGGCAGGCTACCATCAACAAACCTTATTTTGTTCTTTCCCTTCAGCCCCCAAGGTATAGCTCTACTCCAGTCACCATAATTTTTACTATCAAATGTAATAGTGGAAAGAGGTGTACCACTACTTTTAGATGGATGAAGGTAGTAAATGCTTGTTGAATCTTGATTCGGTTTGGCGTTCTTCTTGCTAAGATTCGCTTGAAATGCTGTGATCTGGTTCAAAAAGTTCATGAACGCCTCTGCGTTGACACCTTCCATCGGGCAATCACGAGTGAACAACCTTCTTCCTACAATCTCGTTAATCGGAGTTGCTGCCTCACAATTGAAGGAAGTGAGAGGGAGCACACTCTCATCAAGCTCTGTCGTTTGAGTTTGTAGGAAGAGAAGAAATTAGAAGAAGAAGAAAGAGGTCATACTTGAGAATTTGGAGAAGGATTGGGAGAAAATAGGGGAGATGTTGAACAGAGAATTGGAAGAAAGAGGTCGGACCAAATCGCCAACCCTAACCTCCACAGAGAGTGTGAATCAACAATTTGAGAAGAAATCGCGAACCCTAGCGTCATTCGATGTTAAATTCGAGACTGAAATTGAAATCCAGATCGAGATCGCAAGGCGAGGGTAGAAAGTGAGAATTTGGATCACCATTACCGTAACTGAGTTCTTGCAAAATTGATAAGATTTCAGATCAAGCTGCATCTTCCTCAATCTGAATCTCAGTACTTGCCACACTCTACACTCACCGCACCATGTTAAAAGGTGTTGATGGTGTGGGCAGCAGCACCTTCGAGAGAGAACTTCAGAGAAAAAGATGCAATTGTGAAATTTGATAAGATAAAATGGGGAATCTCAGTTATTAGAAGACTCTACATACATATATATACACTCTCTACAATGCACCTTAGCTATAGTAGAACAAAGCCTCTCTAACTAACCAACAGTAATGAACTTGGTGAGCTTTTCACTTGATAAATTTAACTAAGCTACTAACATGTACTATATGTAACAGCTCCTGACTTACACTATACTAACAACCTATAGCTCTAAACATAAAGGTTAAGTGACATCATTCATTTACCTAGCAAACAATTGCACATGTATAAAAAAAGTGTTAAGTACGATTTTGGTTTTTAAGATATAGGCCGATTTTTTTTTTGTATATAAAATCGTTTTTAAGGTTAAAAATCAAATTTTAAAATCGTCCTTTTTATTTAAATCTTAAAATTTTGGACTAAATTACCCATAACAAAAAAATTATAAAATAAAAAAATAAGAGAAGGAGAGTGTTTTTGCTCCTGGGAAGGAGAAAGGGAAGAAGAAGAAGTTGTCTACGATTCACCTCTGCTTCTGCTTCTGCCGCCAAAAATTTAAAACCAAGTTAAACCTTAGGGACCATTTTGTATGAAAAAAAGGTTGGGATGAAAAAATTTTCGACCTATACCTTAGGGACCCAAAAAAAAAAAATCTTTATATTATAAAAAATATACATATATTATTAGGGTTTTATAAAGTTTTGATGGCATTATTGTTTATTTTTTTTCTATTAACGTAAAAACTGAATTTCATAAACTTTTCTCTTTTTGAAAAAGTTTAATTTCATCGCAATTATCTGAGGATAATGATAACTAAGAAATGTTCAAGTAGAATTTTATAATTAATCTTTTCTGAGAAATCAATAACAAGGTCTACAGGATAAAAATACACCTTAAGTGTAACAAAATAAGTTTAATTACATATTTGTTTTTTATTGTTAAAGATTATGTACTAAATTGTTAAACATATATACATATATGTTTAATAATCACTTATCAAGTTATTAATTTATCATTATATTCACTAATTTAATCTCAACAATCACCAGAATAAAGAACTTAACACGGCTAATAGTATACAAATAATAACCATTTTACTAGAGTATTTTTGTAACAAATATATATTAAAATATAAAATATACATTAACAATGAATTAAACAACAAATATATTTATATATAAATACATCATAGCTAATTTAGTAGCCTTGATAAAATACTTCATTTCATTTTATATTATAGTTATTGTTTATCAAAATTAACTTATTTTATATTCATTTATTTGTTTACAAATTGCATCTCATACATAACTAGCTAAGCATTACATATGTTTATTTGTTATTTTATTTTCTCATCTTTATGATTGTGTATCTTAGTTAAGAATTTAATTATTCTAAATTGTCCAATTTTTAATTCATTATAAGAAAAATAAGCGATTTTACAACCGCTAAAAATAGTTATTTTGATAGGATATATTTTTTATGGTCGCAAAAAGAATTAGTATTATTAGAAAAGGTTTAAAGTATATCTTTTACGGCTATTTTAAAAAAAATATTTATTGACATTTATTCTTTACCATCAATGATAGCTAAACATTAATAAAAGTAGTGTCAATAAAGTTTTCTTTTTTACAATTAAGTGTTCGTTAAAAGTACATTAAATACTTTTCCTTTTCGTAATTATTAACCATCAATAATACCGTAGATATTAGAATTAACAACCATTAAAATATATTTGAACATATTTTTGACAAAATTATTTTATATTTTATACAAGTAATTTATGCAATGATTGATTTTTTGTGTATACGTTGCTAGGTAGCAAATGATACAGCAAAATATAGAGATAAAAAATTAGAAATTTGTATAAAATATAAAAATATTGAATAATTTTTTTTTGAAAATCACAACTTCTTTCTATCATAAAGAGACTACAATAACACTCTCTCTTAATAAAAAGAGAACACACTTCTCTCTACATATACAGGAGAAAACTACTCAAAAAAATATTATGTTTTTTTATCTTGATGACTTGATTGAAAACAAAATGAAAAGATTTTCAATTTATAAGCGAACCTCTATTACGTAAACCACAAGATTTTCAATTTATAAGCGAACATCTGTTACGTAAACTACCTGTAACATGAGGTTACTATTCTTTCTTTCTCTCCACCATCAAAGTTTGATGGCTATTACTTAGAAATATTTTTCTCCTTTTATTATTTAATTTTTCTTTTATTTTTTTCTTTTCTATAATTAGTTTTACTAAATTTACAATCTCCCACTTAAAGCTAGGTTTGGTAAATTTTCAAAAATTTGTGTTGCTCATGTATTTGATAGGCTATATTGAAGATCTACACCATTCAATTTTTTTAGTGTTGATTGATTTTGTCATGGCATCTGCTAGGTTATCTTTAGTGTCAATCTTCTACATATCAACATTTCCTTCCTCTACTACTTTCCGAACAAAGTGATATTGTACTCCAATGCGTTTTGTTCTTGAATGAAAGGCAGGATTCCTTGCAATGTGCAAGGCACTCTAACGGTCATAATACACAAGAATCTTCAATTTGTTGTTTGTGCTCGAATTCCTCCATCAACATTTGGATCCAATAGCTTCCTTGCATACTTGTGTAGCTGCCATATATTCAGCTTCTGTAGTAGATAAAGCTACAACAGCATGTAATTTATATAGCCAGCTCACAGCTCCTCTTGCAAGCATGAACACATATCCTGTAGTAGATTTTCGTTTATCAAGATCGCCTGCAAAGTCTGAATCGACATATCCATTGACAATGAATCCCGATCCTCCAAAACATAATGCAACATTCGAGGTTCCTTTGATGTATCTCAAGATCCTCTTAACAATATTCCGATGCTCTTTATCCGGATCTGCCATAAATCGACTTACCACCGCAACTGCTTGAGCAATATCTGGTCTTGTACAGATCATGGCATACATAAGGCTTCCCACTGCGGATGCATACGGTACTCAAGACATTTCCATCATCTCTGCTTCACTACTAGGACACATACTTGAGGATAATTTGAAATTCATAGGAAGTAGTGGGGTTGAAATTGGCTTACATTCTTGCATATTGAAGCGTTGCAAGATCTTCTTCAAATAATTCTTTTGTGATAGCCAAATCTTCCTATCCCTTTTGTCTTGGTGGATTTGCATCCCTAAAATCTTGTTTGCTGGTCACAAGTCTTTCATATCAAACTCCCTAGCCAACTGTGCCTTTAATTCTTGGATTTGATCTTTGTTGAGACCCACCATCAACATATCATCCACATTCAACAGTAGAATAATGAAGTCATTATCACCAGACCTCTTGTAATAGGTACAATGATTTGAACTAAGTTTGTTGTATCCAAGGCTAATAATGAAAGAATCAAAACTCTTGTACCAATACTTTGGCGCCTGCTTTAGACCGTACAGAGATTTAGTTAACCTATAAACCAAGTTTTCTTTACCTTGTTCTTCAAAACCTTCTGGTTGGAGCATATATATCTCTTCTTCAAGTTCTCCATGAAAAAAAGCAGTCTTTACATCTAATTGCTCTAGATGTAAATTAATTACAGCAAACATAGCCAAAACTACTATAGTCTCACCACTGGAAAAAATATTTTATTGAAGTCAACACCTTCTTTCTGAGCATATCCCTTGACAACCAATCTTGCACGATATCGTTCCACCTAATCATTACTATCTCGTTTGATCTTGTAAACCCATTTGTTACCAATGGTTTTCCGACCTGCTGGAAGTTCAACAAATTTTCAGATATGGTTCCTATGTAATGCCTCAATTTTTTCTTGCATTGTTGTCATCCACATAGAAGCGTTTAGATTGCGCATAGCCTCCATACTCCATCTTCTGTCAAAAGACAATATGCATCATGGTTTGTCAAAATATAATTTGAGTGTCATGATGGTGTTCTTCTTTGTCGAGTGGATCGACGAACTTCTATGTCATTAGCTTCTGCTTCTTGTTCTTCGTGTTGTGGTTCTGCTTTAGAAAGATCACATTTTTGCATTTTTTATCTATTTGAACAGTGGTTATCTCTTTAACAGTGCTGTCATTTTCTTATTCTTTTTGCAATTCATCTTCTACAAATATCACATCTCTACTAACAACTACTTTGCGAGCAGTGAGATCCCACAGCCGATACCCCTTAACTCCGTTAGCATAACCCAAGAATATACATTTTCTAGACTTTGGGTCCAGCTTTGTTCTTTCCTGAAAATTGTACATCACGTACACAGGACAACCAAATATATGTAAAGAAGAATAATTAGGTGGTTTACCTTGCCACATCTTCATTGGTGTCTTCAACCCAATTGCAGTTGATGGTGACCGATTTATCACATAACAGGCGGTTTTAATAGCTTCTGCCCAAAAAGACTTGGCTAAACCTGCAGTTTGCAACATAGCTCATGCTCTTTCTAGGAGAGTTATATTCATTCGCTCTGCTACACCATTTTGCTGAGGCGTATATGCAACTGTGAATTGCCATTGAATACCTGCTTGCTTGCAAAATGTTAAAAAATCACCATCTACATATTCTCGTCCATTATCTGTCCTTAAACACTTGATCTTCTTTTCGGATTCAAGTTCTAACTTTGCTTTGAACTCTTTAAACATCGCAAACACGTCTGACTTCTTCTTGATTAGGTACACCCATAGCCTCCTAGAGTAATCATCAATAAATGATACAAGATATTTGGCTCCTCCTAGGAAAATCTCTGGTGATTCTCACACATCAGAATGAATTAACTCTAATATGTGTTTGCTCCAAGCAGTTGATTTATCAAACTTCAATCTATGTTGCTTGCTTGTAACGCAGTGCTTACAAAACGGTAAGTTTATCGATTTGAGCCCAGGAATGAGATTACGTTCTACAAGAATCTTCAAGCCTCGTTCTGACATGTGGCCCAGTTTGTAATGCCATATCATCGTCATTTCTTCTTGGCTTGCTGAAGCAACTAATGTCTCTGCCTCTTGTAAAGTATCTCCCATAAGCATGTATAGATTTGCTGCAATCTTTTCTACTTTTATTACCACAAGAGCTCCTTTAACAACTTTCAAGATCCCACATTCAATATGGGTCTTGCAACCAAGTTCATCCAATTGCCCAATCAACAACAAATTCTTCTTCAAGCCTTTCACGTGTCTTACCCCTTGAAGTGAACGAATAAAACCATCAAAAATTTTTATTTTGACAGTACCCATTCTAATAATTTCTAAGGCATGATCGTTTCCTATACACCGATCCTTCCAAGATAGGTTCATATGTACAAAACCAATCACGATGAGGAGTCATGTGCCATGTTGCTCCTTAATCAACAATCCAAACATTAGTGAGCTGTTTGCTACCTTTAGAACCAATTGTTGCTTTGCCATATAGGATTTCTCCATCATCAGAGGTGCTCGCAACACATCCTTGAGAACTTGATCCTTCTGGAACCTTCTCTATACTCTTCTTATTTTAACAATCTTTCTTGAATTCCCTCTCTTACCACAAGTGTAGCATTTAACCTGCTTCTTACTTTGTGACTTTGGTCTACTTTGACTTTCACTGGAACCATGCTCCATTGATCTCCCTCTTGTCATCAACAAAGCCTCTGCTTGTTTTGAATTCTTTAATCTATCTTCCTTATTCTTACGCCTAGATTCTTCTTCAAGAACCGCAGCAGCCATGTCATCAAAAGAAAGATAATCAGTCAAAACATTATTAGTTAAGTTAATGATAAGCTGATCATATGTATCTGGTAGACTTTGAAGTAAGAGTTCTGCACGTTCGTTTTTTGCTATGGTATATTCCAACAATGAGAGTTGGGAAAGCGTATTAGATTGCTGATGTGATCCGTTGCCGATGTGGACTCACTCATTCGAAGAGTATAAAGTCTTCTCTTCAAGAATATCTTGTTGTGAAGTGACTTGACTTCATATAATTTGGTTAGAGCATCCCAAAATTTTTTTGTTGTCTTTTTCTCTGCTACACTTGATAAAACTGAGTCAACTAGTGCCAAGTGTAAGTTTGCAACAGCATTGTTGTCCATCTCCTTCTATTTTTTATCTGTAATTCTAGTGGGTCTACCTTCAATTGTTGTCACACAATTGTCTTTACTCCTACTGAATTTTAGAATTTCATACTTTGTTGCCATTTGTTTTTAGACAGTAACTCGCAGCAAAGAAAAAAATATATTAATCAGCAACCTTTGGCTCTAATACCACTGTTAGGTACTAGACAAATGACACAGCAAAATATAGAGATGAAAAATTAGAAATTTGATAAAATATGAAAACAATTGAATAACTTTCTTTGAGAATTACAACTTCTCTCTGTCACAAGGAGACTACAATAACGCTTTCTCATGACAAAAAGAGAATACACTTCTCTCTATATATATAGGAGAAAACTACTCGAAAAATATTATGTTATTCTATCTGGATGACTTGATTAAAAACAAAATAAAAAGATTTTCAATTTATAAGCGAACCTCTGTTACGTAAACCACCCTAATATGAGATTACTATTTCTTTCTCTCCGCCATCAAAGTTTGTAAAAGTATTTTTCTCTTTATATTATCTAATTTTTCTTTTTTTTATAATAGATACGTTAATAAAATAAATAGAAGGATCACATACTATATTTGTTAAAAAAATATATATCTAATCATTTTAAATTTTTAATATAGCATATGTTTTTTTTATTTAAGTTATAGTCCTCAAAGATAATATCCCAAATCCCTCCGGGGGAGCCGTTCTCCTTTGTAGGATGTGTTTTGAAGACTCTGATGATAAATATAAAAAATATTAAAAGACAAACTTAGTTTTAAAAAATGGATAAAAGGCCAAATGAACCCACTTTTTTATTTTATATATTGGGGAGGAGATGGTGTATAACCAAGTTATGGGCGTTCATGGTGCTTCACGAAGATGGGCTGAAGAAATCGGATGGACCGATTTGAGTACGATAATCAAACTGTCCGTTTTCGGGGCTGGGAGGGAACACAAATCGGACGGTCCGATTTATGCCCCCAGTCAGGTGTCACGTATGCAAGTGTCCCCCCACCCCCTTGTAGCAACACTTCGGTGATCTTTGAACGCCCCCTCTCATTCTCTTTCACTTTCAACAACACAAACTTTCTTCTTCTTCAACCCCACCAGCAGCTTTTCCATGGCCCTCCATTGATGAAGTTTTAAATAAAAAAAAATTAGACCACTCTCTAACAATGCCTAGAAGAAGAAGAGGAATAAAAGATGTTAATCGTCCGGAGCTCCACATTGCTAATTATCTTAATCATCCTAACTATGTAAGTTTTTGTTGTAGAATACTTTATTTTAAGTAAAATTATTATTATTATTAAGTTAGAGATTAGTAAATTATTATGATGATAATGTTAGAAATTAGTTAGTAATAGTGTGTCTGAGTATTTTAATCTGATTAAAATAATTTTAGGAATTAATAATGTTAGATTATTATAATGATGCAGAGATCAGAGATTAGAGATTAGTGTAATAACGTCATTTAGAAAAAAGGATTATGAAATTATAATAAAATAATAAATTAGTTATTGTTATTAACAAAATAATTAAAATAATGATAATAATAATAATACTGTTATTAAAAATGGAGATATAATAAATAAAATAATTAATATTAATTATTATTACTGAATTTATTGGAATAATAATAATAATAATAATAATAATAATAATAATATTTAAAAATTATTAAATTAATTATTTTTGTTATAAGTATAACATAAATATTTAATAAAGGATTAATAATTGATTTATTGTTGTATGTATGTTGTTAGAATATAATTGAATAGTTACTTGAATATTAGTATATAATATGATAGTTATTTTTTTAACAGTATTGTTATTATTATTATTTTTATTGGTTGTGGTTGTGGATACGTTTAACTGGTTATTTAGTAATAAAACTTTGATTTGATCAATTTAATTTGATAATTAATTAATATTATGTTTGTGTTTAGGGTTCTCGAATGTTGCAATGTGATCACTACATGCCGCCGGATCAGTACAATTCAATAGTGGAGGGGTATTTACGGGACACCGGCTTTGGTTTGCACAACAAGCAAACACATGTCGACACGGAAGCCGGTCAACTTGGAACTCACCACAGTCACACCGTTGTTGACGGAGATCCACTGCATACTCCACACCACTAGGACACTCACGCACTTCAAATACCTCATTCTATCGGTCAAAACAACTAACTTGAATGTTACCAGCTGCCCGCTGATTTGCATGCAGTTTGGAGGTTACAAGCTCAGAGAACACATGTTCTGCATTAATTCGAGTCTCAGCCTCGGCTCTTTTCTGGGTGAACAATTCATTAAACTTGTAAAACGTTGCCTTAACAAGTGCAGTGACTGGAAGATTGCGAGCCCCTTTCAGTACCAAGTTGATGCATTCCACCAGACTGGTTGTCATATGACCCCATCGATATCCCCCATCAAATGCTAAAGCATACTGCTCACGCGGAATTCGATCAAACCAGTTGGTATAAGCCTCACCCCGCTCACGTAAACGCTGATAATGCGTCTCGTACTCGCGAATTGTTCGAGAGTAACCTGTCAATTAAAAAAGGACCCACCATAAAAAACCTCATCATAATAACTGAGTTCAGGAGTAAATGTAATCGTAACTATCATACCTATGTTGACGATAAGCTTCTGCAGATACGGAGCCTTGAATTTCCTCAGAAAGTTGGACTCTATATGTCTGATGCAGAACATGTGGAATGCTCTGGGAGGAAAAAGTTACTCAGGATATACGGCGCACACCGTCACGTCTCACAACATGCTGTCGCAAGTTACTCAAGAAAAAGTGCCAGGCCTCAGATGTCTCTCCCTCGACTATCGCAAATGCAATCGGCACGATGTTGTTGTTGCCATCCTGTGAGACTGCAACCAACAAACAACCCTTATATTTTCCATACAAATGAGTTCCGTCTACCTGCACTATTGGCTTGCAATGTGTGAAGGCTCTAATACAAGGGTAATAACTCCAGAAGACTCGCTGAAGTACACGAATATTAGGAACCAAGTCATCTCCCTAATATGCAGGCATTGTTTGAAAATGAACAACTGCGGATGGCTCCTTGTGCAACATGGCCTCAAACCATATCGGCAAGGCTTCGTACGTCACCCTCCGAAAATTGACTCCACTGCCTTCTGTTTTGCCAACCATGCTTTGCGATAACTAATGGTATAGTTAAACTTTGACTGTACTTCCACAATCACTCATTTCACCCTTATAGACGGGTCAACTTCTACCAATGGCTTTATTGCTTCTGCAACTGTGTTGGAATCCAGCTTCGAATGATCTTGAGAAATGATGGCCCTAGTACAGGTCTGACTACCATTGTACCTCCTTATCTCCCAACAGAATTTTCTGGACATTTTGCTCACCCTGATTAGCCAATCACATCCTGCACCATACTGGGTGCATTTAGCATAGAATGTCGTGGGGTTCTGACTCATGCACCCGATAATCTACACCTCTGCGGATTGTATAATCTTTCATCGCCTTAATTATTGCCTCCCTAGAACTGAATTCCATTCCCACAATAAATTCACCATCCGGCAGAAGGGGAAGCTCTGCTGCAATCACATCACAAATTTTACAGTTGTCAGCAATAATAATCTAATAAATTAATGCCCTGTCCGGTCAGACAGAGTGGTCCAGTCCAGATGTCCGGTTCGTCCGAACGGGTCGGTGCAAACTAGGGGTGCACATGGGCCGGGTGAAGCCGGGTTTGATGTGACCCAGACCCGGTCCGAAATATACACCGGGTCTATTTATTAGACCCGAACCCAGCCCTAGACCCGATGAAACCAATACACTTTCGGGCCACAATTATACCGGGTGAAAACCGGGCCGTTAACATTACATTACGTTGATACCTTCTTGTAAACTAGCATGTAAAAATATCCAAATTTCCAAGGCTCCAACCATTAGTTAACATGGTAAAATTCACTTAGAAAAATATAACAAGAACCAACCATTCTTCAAAATTAAAGCATAACCACAATAAATACTAATATTGTCTAATAATACCAAATATTTAAATCAATACAAATAACACAATCTTATGTATTAGTCTAAAATCTTATGCATTCTAAACATAAAACATTAACTTATAGTCTTATAATGACTAATAGCACAAAATATTAAGGTTTACAATACTTAAATTCCACGTAAGAATAGTCATGATCCATCACTAATAACACAAAATATTAATTGTGTATGATGACCGGGCCACCGGGCCGACTTCGGGTGACCCGAGCTATGGTCGTCGAACGGTCCGGTCTAACCAGTCAGTCTGGCCTCACCCGTTGGTCCGGTTGAACTGGCCGGTCCAGTTGAACCGGCCAGTCCGGTCTAACCAACCGATCCAGTTGAACCGATCAATCGGTCGAACGGGTCATTCCGGTCTCCTTTTTTCAACACGGAAGAAAAACAGTACATTTGTTAGCCTACATGCCCACTTCATAATCCAACGTTAAAGAATTACTAATTACATGCTATATTTTGCTAATTACCATTGTCTTAACTATTTCTCCTAAACTCAAGACCCATGTACAAATCATACTTTCACAAATCTTAATTTAAATTAATGGCGCACCTGCATTTACATATTGAGGAAACTCCGGTGCATGCATGGCCTCCAAATCCAACGACCGCATGAAACTCGGCTCCACAAACGGCTGCTGATTTGCTAATACATTTGCCCCATCCGCCACATCTGCCACCACAGCCTCGTCAGCTTGATCTTCATCTACACCCGGATCAACGACCTCGTAGTTACTTTCGAACTCTTCTTCACTATCACTGTTGTAATCCTCCAATTCAATATCTCGGTCTGCTGCAGATTGCTCAAACTCGATATACAGTTCGATAAACGATATTCGCGACCGAGTTTCAAGATACACTAAAAATATTTCTTGCATGCTCGCTTCGTCTGTCACGTATTTCGTTTGAAATTGCACGAACCCACCAAAGACAGATATAGGAAATCTGTACAGAATACACGACACTCTCCTAGTTGTTTGAGAATCTATCTTCTCACAAATGATACCTTTTAATTCTTTAAATGACAGTGTGAATGGAATAATAATATCTAAAGGATTTTCACACACAAATTTCACTCCTTCTGATGTTTGTAATAAAATTTGGCCATGATAATATACTTTTAATCTTACTCTATCATCCATAATAATAGAGAAGAAGAGATCTACAAAGAAAGAAGAAAAAGAGATCGGCAGAGAAGAAATTTTGGAGAGTTGAAGCACGGAAGAAGAAGAATGAAATGGACTGCTCAGCTTGGGTAGGTACATATATATATATATATATATACACATATATATATGACACTCAAATCGGACCATCCGACCGCATGCATGATCATTCGATATTTTTAGAACTAAAAAATCGGACGGTCCGATTACTAAACAGCCCGCCAGAAAGTTTTGAAACCAAGAAATCGCTGGGTCCGATTTTGGTTTTTTTTTTTTTAATTCAGCCCTGAAATCGGTTGGTCCGATTTGCTGGGGCCTAAAACACCAACAAACGCATGCTACAAATCGCATGGTCCGACTACCATGCACGAAGCAACACTTTCCACAAATCGGACGGTCCGATTTGTGTCCCCTCACCCCTGCAAGAAATCGGACCGTCCGATTTCAGTCCGTCAACTTATCGCTGTCACACACTTGTTAAACACCTCTGAATTCCATAAACCTGCGTTATACCAAACTAAGCATCATATGCAAAAAAATTAGCCCAAATGAATCTCTATCGTAAATATTCTTTATATATATTATATACACACAAAAGATATGAAAACAGTAAAAACAAATTTTCTTTTATATGTATTTATATATTACTATCAGTATTTATTTTTATATATTATTGTTATGATGGTCCTTTTCATGACAACAACGCGAATTAATGATTTATGCTTACTATGAATTCCTCCTTGAAGATCAATAATTACAATGTTTTATCCTCATCATGATAAAATTTCAAAAATTATCCAAGTCTGTTGGCCAAAATTTAGATTCATTGAATACATTAGTGTAGTGAACGTACCACCGAGACATCTAAAGACATTACAGGCTTGTTATATTGCCTCAAACTAAGTTGACTCGTGCATTTTGCCTAAAATTTTGAAAAGACCTTAGACATATTATTTAAAAGCTGCACACAACAATTTAGGTCAAAATTTACCTTTGTGCCCAAGATAACTATCATCTATAGAAGGATCAAATAGATGTATATAAACGAAGAAAAAAAATAGATATATATACTACTTATGGTTTAGACGCTATTTATTTAGGATAAGTAGTGAGAGTGCTGTTTGATGATCAATATGATATCCACACAGTATAAATAATACAGGGAGCGCTAAGACAAAAGAAGTGTGACAATTGGTTAACTACGGTAACTTTATAATACTAATAATTAATAAAAGAAGATACATTTTAATAAGAAAATTCGAGTGCATAGATTCAATCCTAAACTTTGACAAAAATAAAAACCTTACTAACATTAACATACTAGATCACAATAAAAAACTCAAAATTAGTTTCTAAGAAAGAAATAATATCCCCCAATAATATACAATTTCAATTTAATACGGAATACAAAATCTCATGTAAAATGTGATGAATTACATTACTAAATTAAGAGTTAGAAATGGTGGTAACTAGGGCATTTTCTTAAGGCAGTTGATTAGTGCGTCTGTGTGTTCAGGCTTACCAACAGATACACGAACGTAGCCCTTTAGCTCTTTCTTGTCGTAGTGACGAATCATCACTCCCATTTGTGCAAGATCCTCCTGTTTGGTTTTCATGTACACAATCTTTAGTCAAAATTATTAATAACAAAATAATATTCGCTAACTCGACATGCTAAAAACAAAAACTAATAGGCTTACATGAAGTTTGGTCTCTGCAAATGTGAAAACTCAGGTGAAGTCGACTTCATGTAAAGTTGATATCTGAGAGCCGTTAGATGAAAATTTAGTCAAATAAGTCAAATCATCTAATGGCTCTCAGTATCAACTTCCCGTGAAGTCGACTGCATCTGAGTTTCCACCCTTTGCAAAACTTGTGATTTTTGTTCTAATCCCTGTAAATTTATTTTATTATTTTACATCGTTAAAAGAATAATCTTTACTCTTCACCAAACTTCGTTCTTCACCATAGCATTACCCTAGTATTTAACCTACTAACCCACCATTTACTAACACTAGGGATTGAAATTGGAAATTTTAAATTTTACCTGGACCAAAATCCAATTTTTTCTTTTACAGGGATTAAAACAAAAAATCACGATTTTACAAGGAATAAAAACTTATTTAACCCTAATTAACAAAGCGATTTTGCAATACATCTGCTCCAAGTCTCTGATAAAAAATTCGAAAGATGAAATTTGATGCGCGACTAACAAGATACTAAGAACAAAATTTGATACAAAAGAAAAGGAAAGCACCTTCAGCTTCTTTGCATCCACTCCAGAGGTGACCTCACAGAGAATGAAATTAGAATGGCTTGGAAACGGTCGAAGGAACGGAACTTCATTCAAGAGATCATACAGCCTCGCTCGTTCTTTCAGCAGAGCATCTTTTACATTCTGCAAGTTAAGTTCAATTCTTAAGAATTTCAAGTGCATTTTAAGTGTACTATACTTGATCCTTCTATGTGCATATCAGATCAAAGTTACTGACTCTAATGTGTCACAATGCGGCGGTCTCTTTTGTAATAATAAAGTTTAAGTACTCTAGAGATCCCTATAATTTAAAACTTTGTATCAAAATAGGTATATTGTACAAAACATTTCAATCATGCCCCTATAGGTTAAATATTCCTTATTAACTCCCTGTACAAACATTATTCGACCATATTCCTCGGCTTTAAAAATTGTGATAAAGTCTATATACTATCTAAAATGGCAATTTATCATCAGCTACAACAGCTTAATCAAAATTTTTAAACCAGAGGACTTATTTAGAAACGTTAAAACTATAGGGACCTAATAAAAAATTAAGTAAAAACTATACGTACCTCCAGAATAATTAAAATTTAAAGTAAATATGTGAGCTTAACCACACAAAAGAAAAAGAAAAAAGAACCTCTAGATAAGTAGGATTTTGCAATGCAGCACACGCAGAAATTTCAGCGGCAACGGAGACATTATATGGTTGCTTTGCTCTCCAAAGATACTCAATGATGCTCAAAGGAAAAGCTCCATATCCCACACGAAGTCCGGCTAAACCTGAAACAGCAATTCATTTCAAAATATGAATTCATTGGGCCACAATTAGAAGATACTAATCAAACACAACTTTTATGATCATACTCATAAAGAATGGTATTTTCTCTAGAATTAAATTTTCCAATACAAATACACTTTGATAACAGGTGACGCTTAATCTAGGGAGCCATTTCCTCAGTGATCCCAATATTATGATTTATCAACCAAAAATGTGTTAAGTACGATAGTTTTAGTTTCACAGCAACCATAAATCCCAATAGTTCAAGCTCACATACACTTTCACTCGAGTTTAACCTGAACCTGCAAGGCTTCAATCCTTGTTATGTCACCAATATAATAGCATTTGCAATCAAGTAGACCAATTGCATGCCCGAAAGACATTGTTCTATCAGTCACCGCCTCTTTTTCATACATCTTTGAATTAATGTATCTAGATACAGTTGATCCAATGATGTACCGAAAAGTAACAATGATAGATGGAGGATAAAAACAAAGTATAGACAGCTTCCTCATTCATAATTAGGTTATTTGCATTAATATATATAAGGGAACAAGACGAGCTCTCAATCCATTTTCAATAACCCGTGTTCAACATGGATTAAAAGAAAAGGTAGAACAATACCAGCCCTTTTGCTAAATGTCCGAAGAACAATCAAATTCTCATATTTCTTGACCCAAGTCATCCTCGATTGGATTCCTGAGAACTCAATGTATGCTTCATCCAGCACCACCAATACTGGAAGCTCGAGTATCTTTAGAAGTACTTCATCATCAATTATACTGTTGGAAAATTGTCAGAACAGTATCAACAGAACCAAAATCTAACAGAAGATACACGCAAATTTCCAGCATACTAATGACATAAAAACAATCTGAAAATAGAATAGAAAAAAGGAATACTTGACAATCAATCACCTTCCATCTGGATTATTTGGTGATGTTAAAAAGATGCATTTTGGCTTCTCTTGTTTAACAACCTCTGTTATGTGTTCCACATTCAAGCTAAAGTCTGACTTCCTTGGAACTACAATTTAAATAACTGAGATAGTTATGCAAATCTGACATTACACACACAAAAAAAATAACTTGACACACAATAATGTTAAGTGGACAATAGGAATGATAAGAAAAATTAAAACAAAAGACCTTTAAAGTGATCCATTTAATATCTAAATATCCACAACCATTAAATATAAGCCTTTACATTAAATAACAACAACAAAGCCTTATCCTATTACAAAAATATGAAAATATAATCTGTTTAAGTACTAACAATTGTATTTGACCAGTATAACAGGATTTATAATATCATATAAGAACAAATTCTCACTAGAAAGTTTAAAAGCTAAAGATCTTTATTCATAACATATGAACCAATTTACTATCTCAAGGTTCAATCTGTTTAGAGATACCTATTTCTCATTCAACAATTGTCAATGACCAACGCACTAAAAGCTTATTGGAGGTTCATGGTTGATTTAATATCTCTAGGACACCCTTTTCCTAAAGATCCTTTAGGATTGAATAATGTATAGATCCAGCTCATATAACATGAAGACTCATTATTGGTTTTACTTTATATGTATCGCAACAGTTAAACAAAATTTATTTAGATTTTAAAATCATACAAAAAGAAAAACTTTAAAAGCTACATGTATGAAATGTTATTCTTACCTTTAATGACAAGTGCTCCATTAACTCCAGCATCAAACTCATACATTGTGAAGGTTGGCGGGCAGTCCACAATCTTGTCACCAGGATCAAGCACACAACTGAGCATCATGTATGCACGATAATCATTTATTGTCAAAGGAAAACAAATGAATTTGAGGCTTAATATAAGAGTTTGGGTTTTAACCGCATTATCAAATCGATAAGCTCGTCTGCGCCACATCCTGCCAGAATATATTCAGATTCAAGGCCTGAATCTTGGGCAAGAGCTGCACGCAATCTTCGGCTCTCTGGGTCAGGATAGACATATGGGAATTTTATTGATCCTAGGGCTTCCATGACCTATCAAACATCTGACAGTAAACTCAGGTGACAATACATATGCATAAACATGAGTATAGCTTAGAGAAAAAATATCATACTAGCAGATAATTATTTTCCATTTTTATGCAATAGTTAAGGGGGGAAAAGAAATAATAAAAAAAAAGAACAAGTATTACATGGATGATGGATCAAGAGATCTCATAATATGGAAAAACTACAAGCTAGGGGGGAAAAGATGAAACACTTGCCTCGGGAGGGGGACCATAAGGGTTTTCATTAGCATCTAACTTAACAATATCTTCAGGCTTGCGTCCAAGACGAGAAGATAAAACCTGCAGAGAATCTTTGTTTACTAAATTGCATGATAATGAAATGATTTCCCCCCACAAAAGTAACCATTAACAAAGTGCTTAGGCCTACCGCAAGTATTACAAAAGTCAGGGTTCAGTGCTGAGAAGTTTTTATGCTAAGAAGCGGTGACAAATTACATTAGATGAACTTGCAATACATGTGCAGTGAGTTGCAAGTGACATAGCAATCAAACAGAAAAACAAGTATTAACATAGAACCAATAAGACTAATTTCATTTTTTTTTTGTTGGGTGGGGTGGGAGAGTGATTTGTTTCTTATTTCATTCCCATTTCCCACTTTAAAGGTTTTCTCTTTTTATGATTTTGTGAAAGAAGAACATAAAATAGTGAGGACAGGATTTTGTTATTTTCATTGTTTTCGTGTCTCAAAAGCTAACTCTTATCAGCTTCTACAAAAAAGCCGAAGACCTTTTTTTTAGATTGTAATTATTGTCAAAAACTTATGCAAATATATGATTGCTTATTCCTTCAGTATTAGCAAAAGCAAAAAACAAAAAAGAAATCCTCCAAAAATGCATTTCTATTTAAAATAACAAGTTATCAAGTATGCTTTAACTAAGAGCTAACAGAAGCACACAACCAAATCTCTTAACCAGAAATTGTAACAATGCCCAGAATTCTTCAAATAAAAATCAGCATTGCATTGCAACAGAATCCATAAAAGTTGCCTTTTATTTTTTATACCTCAAAAGGCAAAATAGGTTGATAAGGGGACAACTTTCTCAAATGCTCTCTGATGAAGGAGTCACCGGTCACCTGAAGAACCGGTTCTGTTGTAGGAATAGTGGAAGCCATAGCCACAGAGTCCCTCCTCCTTTGAATCTTCTTCCCCTCAAAAGAAAAATTGAATCTTTGCCCCAACCCCACTTGCTTATGATCAATGGAATTGGACTTAACCAAGCAAGTAGCAGCAGAATTGTAAAACTCAACAACACCCATGAAGACCTGCATCATAAACAAAATAAAGTTGGAAGCTTTAACTAATTAAAAAAATAAATGAAACGCCATTGTTAGGTAAAAGAAAGAATCTTAAGAGCTTACCTCTCTCTCTCTCTCTCTCTCTGTATGGAAATGGAGAAGTTGGAACGAGATTGTTGCAGCCGGCAACACTGAGAAAGCATAAGAAGAAAAGAGGGCTGATTTTTTAATTATGATTATTATTATTATTATTGTTTTGGTTTGCAAAAAGAGTTTATTAATATAAAACAAAAACTTTTTGGAAATAAAACACATTTTTTATTTTTTATTTTTGGTTGGGTGGGTTGAAATGGAGGAAGCAAAGCCCAATCCAGTTTTATGATTTTAAAATGGTGAATAGGTTGGGTTGGGTTTTCCAATTTTATTGTCGTATGGATTGAAGAAAATCTGTGTCTACGGATTTTCGTTACCAACACCATCACCAACCTTTTACCCAAAAAAAAAAGAGATGGAAAAAAAACCCCCAAAAAATATATTGCTAAAAAAGTTAGCTATTAAAAAAGTATTATAAACAACCAACTTGGGTTAGTCAAGTAGTCAGCTCACTTATCCACTTAAACAGGTGTCGGGGGTTCGAATCCTGCCTTGTGCAAGGGGCTCAGATTTGCGATAGTCCCGTTTAAAACTAGCGAAAGTTATAACTTCATCACCATCTTTATCATAGTATCTGCCATCGTGTTTGCATCTCTCATAATCAAACGAAAGTCTGCACTTAATGATAAAGCGTGGCATGCTTCGAATAGTGTTATCCGATTTAATTGTTTTAACTCATTCAATACAATTTATTGCACTGAATTAATTATATCAACTAATTGATTTGATTAGATATTTAAATATTTCTTTTCTTAATATAATTTGTTATAATTTATATTACTTAATTAATTATACTATATTAATTATAATTCGTTATATTAGTGAATTAGTCTTTTCATTTATAAAGTCTAAAATAAAATAAATAAATTATTATTTATTCTAATTAAATTTATTTATATACTATATATGAATTAACGTCTATTCTATTCTATTATATAAAAATTGGACTTCTACACTTAATGATGGAATTGGCATGCTTCTGAGAGTGTTTCTCGATTTATTTCTTTTAACTCATTAAATACAATTTATTATGAGATTAATTATATCAACTAATTAATTTGATTAGACATTTAAATAAAACATAATAATTATAATTTATATTAATTTGTTTTAATAGTATTTCCTAATTTATTTTTTTAATACTCTGGTAGTATTTTTAATAATTAATTGATTTGATAAAATTATTAATAATTAAAATAATAAATCTATAAATAAAATAAACAATTGAGATATTTTTAAATAATAATTAAATCAAATTAAATTATATGTATTAAGTCAAATTCAAATCATGTGAATTAAATACTAAACTAAAATATGATAATTTCTTGCTTATTCAAATTAAATGCAATAAATACAAATTAATTTTGTTAGATAATGATGATTTTCTGGTCTTCTATATATAGACAGTCAAACAAAATGATAAGAATCATCATTTTTTATTGCTCTTGATATTTTAACTCTTCTTTTTTTCTTTTTTTTTTCTTTATATAAAATTTCTTTTATGGATAAATGAGAAGGTATGGATTAATAGTGTTTCGTTGATTGTTTGTTTATAACTTGAAAATGTCTCAATTTAGGTATTACCGTTGCTGATGAAATTGGACGACAATGTGCTCGACATACTTGCAGCTTAAGAAATCAGGTCATGTGTTTGAGGTGCACCGATGTAAACTTTTGGAGCTGCCGACTGCCGCTGAATTCATCGTATAGTTGGAGCAAATTATGATATAGTGAAAAAACGTTTATGCATGCATGCTATTCTTCTTTATATATGTATCCCTCTATTTTTACAATTCACATCTTTATATATTAGATTCTTTTTGATATTATTTAAATTTGATATTTTTTTCTATTTTTACGCTTCTAATCATTTTTTGTCTTAATATTTTGTTCTCATCAATTTATATATTTTATTTTAGGTTAACTCTGTGGTTCAAATATAATCATTTATGTTATTATTGAATGATATAAAATTGACCTGATATTAATAATAAATAATTCGAAAAAGGTATTTTTTGGAACAATTCACCTAAATATAAATTGTTACGTTAAAGAGATAATTATAAATATTTTTGTATTAAATCTCTTATAAAAGAAACTTATAGAAATGTTATGTTATATGTTATAATTTGATTATATATTTTTTTATCTTCAATCTAAATTATTTGAATTGGCATACTATTTATTTTTAAATTTAATTAAATATCTAAATATCTTACAATTTAATATAATTTAATTTATATAAATACATGACTTTTAATATTTATGTAATAAATTTTAGAGATATTTTTGCAAGTTATAATTTTTTATCTGTATATTTAACTTTTAATAATATTTTTTATTTATTAATATATCATTTCTATTATTTGAGTATCAATAATGATAAAATTTGAATTATAAAAATTTAAAATTGAGCGTATACTATGATTAAGCTCAAAATTTAATTTATTTCTTATATTATATAAATATTAAATTCTTTGATTAAACACTTATTTGTTTATGATAGGATATTATATATAACTTTTATGTTGACAATTAAATTTCAATTGCTACATAAAAATAATATATTTTAGGTAATTGTACATTTTTTGTTATTTTAAAAATCATTATATATTTTTAAAATTATTTAATTATGTTTATTCTTTTAAAAAGATTGCTATTATTAGAGAACAATTAATATTTATAATAGTCTAAAATTAAAAAAAATAAAAAATACAAAATATTAATATTCTGAATTTTTGAAGTATAAATCTTAAAATAAATATATATGATTATGATTAATGGTTATAATTGGAGTTTTTATTTTATTCTAATTTTTTTCAGAACATATTTGTCTTATTTAAGTTTTATTTTTGTATTGATTGCTTTTTTTAGGAGGATAACTAGGATAGGACTTCTAGTTATCATATCTTGCCAAGAGCTGGTCGCATAACCCGCCAAAAAATACGGGTTGGGCTGGAAATTTATGGCCACCAAACTTAAAAATTCCGCCTACCCTGCACCGCATAATCCACGGGATTTGGCGGGCTTCGGCGGGGCGGGGCAGTTTTTCCGCTGGACCAAGTTTTTATTTTGGTAGAGCCATTTTTTTACAAATTTTTTTATTACTCTCACTAGAATTTGAAAATATTTTAAATTGTACATAAAAATTATGTATATTGTCTCCATTATTATATTATTAAATTTAATCTCACATGCTATGCTTCTCTTGTTCTATTTCATTTTATATATGTATTTTGTCCTCACAATTAAAATTCAACGGATTCATCACTGAATTTATAAGTGTGTTGATCCATTATTATTGTTACTGGCGTCTCAACGGCACTAATTAATTTGATTGAATATTTAAGTATTAATATAATTTATTAAAATTTATATTACTTAATTAATTAGACTACGTTAATTATAATTCATTATATCAGTGAATTGGTTTTTTCATTTATGAAATCTAAAATAAAATAAATAATTTATTGTTTATTCTAATTAAATTCATTAAATTGGATGGCGCATAGCAACGCACACGGTGGCAGAACAGACACGATAACAGTAGTAACTGGGCAGGTGGAATAACGGCGACGAGATGGAAGTTGCATGTTCTTTTCTGTTGCATTCGAAAACAAGTCCAGCAATAATCTACTTTCCTGAAATTTTGAGAGTGAGGTCATAGAATTGAGGGCAAGAAAAGTTAAGTGGCTATGTGATTTTTCAAGGCATTGTTTTTTCAAATTTCTAAATACTTAAAAGAGTACCGTGTTAAAGATTATATATCCTTCATTTCTTTTTTTTTAAATGTAGATGAATATAAAATATATTAGAAATTGTTTACGAGAAAATTAAATTAAGTTAGACAAATATATTATTATTATTATTATTATTATTATTATTATTATTATTGAATAAATTAAAAAACATCGTTATCCTTGAATTTAACTCTATCTATTATGCAAAATTTTTATTTATATGATTTATTTCTCATTATATCTAGATTACATCTCATTAACAATTATAGATAAAATTTGTTTATTAATTGCATTTTAAGTTTTCAATTATATGTCAGAACTAATTTTCTTATCTAAAGTTAATGTAAAAAAAAAAAAGAAATTCACATCAAGTTATCTAGACTCTAAAGTCATTAATAAGTTTTTTGATCAATAAGATGTCATTAATAATCTTCTTTAAAAGTTTAAATTGCATAAATATAATTAGATAATTTTAATAAGAATAATATTATGCAT
>NC_029777.3:106687629-106690122 GCF_000817695.3 Arachis duranensis
ATTATATCAAATCAAATCAAATCATATATATTGAGCTAAATTCAAATCATGTGAATTATGGACCAAATTAAAATAAAATAATTTCTTACTTATTCAATACATTTTTTGTATTTATAAATAAATTATTGTCTACTTCAACATATGAAATTTTTATGAATTTTTTATTGCGCAATTCACTTTAACACAAATAAATTAATTTATACAAATTTAAACTTGAACGCTTGCTATGATTAAACTTAAACTTTAATTTATTTTATCATATTATTATATAAATATTAAATTCTTTGATTAAACACTTTTTTTATTATGAAATGATATTATATATTACTTTATATTGACAATTAAATTTCAGTTACTACACAAATATTATATTTTTGGTAATTATATATTTTTTGTTATGTTAAAAATTATTATATAATTTTAAGATAATTTAGTTATGTTTATTTTTTTAAAAGTATTGTCATTATTGGAGAGTAACTAATGTTTGTGATAGTATAAAATTAAAAAATAAAAATACAAAATATTAATATACTGTGTTTTTGTGTGTTTTTGAAGTATAAATCTTGAAGTAAATATATGTAATTATAATTAATGATCATAATTAAAAGTCTTTATTTTATTTCAATTTGTTCGGGACATGTTTATCTTAAATTTTATTCCTTTATTAATTAGTATTTTTTCATAACGAATATGTTATAAATTGTGTTGAATTATATTGAATTGATTATTTTATGATTTATTATATTATGTCTTTTTGTGTTAATTTTTTTAAAAGTTTTCAAAGAATATTTGTAGATACCCGAAGAGATATACGTTATCTAAGGGGTAATTAAATAGGAACTTGCAATGACGGAGAAAGAACGGAAACATTTTTTTAAATAGGAATGAGGGATGAAAAGTGGGTTTCTCACGCTCCCCTGAGTCTTCATTACTATATTATTTTATTTTTCAATAGAATAAATTATATATTGAATAACAAAAGTTGTTATCGGTTTTTTTTCACACTAACTAATACTCAACGATGGTGTTTCGATACACCATATTACCAAAAAATATTAATCGATCTAATAACTTTTGTAATGACATAAGTTTATGAATTTGAAAATTTAAAAATTATTTCATAAAATGTGAAGTTTTAACAAGTAATAATGTTGATCATATTGTTTTGATTTCAAGAATGAATACGATAGCAATAAATAAAATTGTCCCAAGTAAATTTCAACAAAGACAAAAATTCATAAGTATTTCTATTAATGAAAAATTAATCTATTTTAAAGACAAATACAATTTTTTTTATAGATTTCCTAACTTGGCAAGTCGAGAATTAATCCACTACATATTGATGCTCTATTTATTAAGGGTCTGTCGCTAACTAATGGATTGTGATACACACAAAGCGAAATTCAAACTCCAAATATTTGCTTAAGGGGGCAAATGAGATGACCATTCAATAAATTTAAATTAATTAAAATAAATATTAATTATTTTAAATATTTTTAAGTTGTAAAATATTTATAATAATAATTACTATGTATATTTTTTATTTACATTTTAATAAAAAAAATTTATATAATTTTATGTATTATCCCGTGTAGGACACGGCAACATACACTAGTTTACCCAAAAAGTTAGGGTTTTTGTTAGTTCAACATAATCTTTTATAGATAATTTTGAATTTATGTTTTTTTTATGAATGGTTTTGATAGAAACATAATGTTTTTTTAATAGTTTTAATATTTTAATCTTTATTTGACTTCCCTATTATATACAACTAGAAATTAAAAGGCACTTCTCGCCTAGTGTAAACTAAATAAGAAGCAAATTAGGCCAAAATTAAAAGTTGGAGTTATTTTTTAATTGGTATGGAATCTTGTTTGAATTTTAAAATTTTATTTGAAAATAAGGATATTTTAAAAAATATTATTGTAACCAATTTTAGCAGATTTTTTACCCCTTGATGACCACCTTATTTAATTATTAGTGGTAAAGATAGATAAAAAAATGCTTTAGGTATACAAAAATTACTCACTAAAATAATCAATATATTTAATTAATGTATGTGTATTTGATGTAAATAACTAATTTATTAAAGCACATAGCCACATATAACATTTGAAGAAAGATAATCCAATTAGGAGTCTTATTGATAAGTTGTGTACATTGATGTTGAACAAAAGCAGCTAAGGAATGAGTGAATGAGGACATATAAAAGCAGAGTGTTTATAAGTACAGGAATCTGCTGTGTTATATTACTGTCATGAGTCATGCCAACGTGTCCCTTTAACACCTTCTATCATATACTTTTTCCCCTTAATTAAAATTTTGATGAAAAACAAGTGGGAACTGCAAATCACAAATTCTCTTCAACAATTAATTTGATCCACAGTTCCACATGCTCCATGTTTATGTAACTGAATAAATTATCATTTGTAACTATGAAAGATATAAATTTTAAATAAATATATTTATATAAAATTAAAATAATAATTATAA
>NC_029777.3:106690971-106737572 GCF_000817695.3 Arachis duranensis
TAATTTTTGTATACTCATAGTACTTTTGTCGCATAAAAATCATATTTTTTGTGGAGATGAAGACATTGCAAGAAAACAGACACTGTTGATCATCTTTTTGTAGGTGAAACGTTTTTTTGTTGAAATGCTTGAGGCTGCTTTAGGCATTATTTGGAGTCATCCGAAGTTCTTTGATTTCATTAGTATTCTTTTTCTAGAAATTCTTAGATTTTGTATTTTCCTAGTTTTCTTCTCAAAATTATATTGGTGCGTTGATTGATGGGTTTAATCTAGTTTTGTTAGGAAATTTTGTTTCTTACTTGTAATAGTATACATATCAATGAATATATCTCTTTGATAATAATAAAAAAAAAATTGGAATGGTGCCTATTATTTAAAGAATTGTGAAATCTCATATAAATTAAAAAATAATTAAATATTGTTAGAAAACAGATAAAAATCTAATGATTCTGAATAAGATTATTGGAAGAAATTTAAGTATAAACTAGTTGAATTCGAATAGTTTCGTTAGTGAGAATGGCTTATGGTGATATCCTTAAAGATAACAACAATGATAAATTTGTGGTTTGTTATAATGCAAATTTGGGTGCTTGTACTGTGATAGCGGCAGAGTATTAGAACATATTCTTTGACCTTGATTTAATCATTAATGTGGGACACTCCCATATTAAAATTGAGGTTAATTGTGCAGCTGTGTTCTCAAGATTCGGAATTTCGGATAATTTACTTTTGGTAAGAACTTTTATGACAGTAATAAGAATTAGGTACAACAGGTTTAATAACTGGACTCTTCATCATGAATTCAGAAAAGCAAATGTCTGTGCTGATAAATTGGCATCATTTAGTCATAATTTAAGTTATGGTTGTCATTTTTTTTTCATTACCATCTTGTATTTTAATTTTCTTTCTATCTTTTACTGGTTCTATAAGAACAGTTTACTCCAAAATAGTTTTTGATTAGTTTTCTTTGTTTTTTGGATTTTAACTCCGATATTAATAAAAAAAATAATAAGATATAATACTATTATTTAATTCATAACACATTGTAGGAAAAGACTTCGTTATTGCAGTCAAATATTTTTAACCAAAACTACAGATTTCATGTAGAGATGTATGAACAAAAAGAATTAACCAATTTTAAGTTTTTAAACTCTGCATTGTATAATACGTTGGTTGAAAACATTTTGCGTTGGAAAAAAATATTGATGATTGAGGGTTTATTTTATCATTTTTTTTTTTTGGGGGATCTTGCATTGGAAGTTTATCATTTATGATGTGTGATGAAACGAAGACAAAGAAGTACTGAAGGAGCTATAAAATCAAGAGGCCCATGACAATGACAGAAAAACGTAGGGAGAGATGGGAATAAGGCTAACCTTCACGGCTTCTTCCTACTTTTCTTCATCCAATGTGGTCACAATCACAACCGCAGGATTTTGTTACACTATAAATAAATATGTGGCTAAATTCTGCTCATTTTATTTCTCGATTCAGTTTGAATTTAAGTTTTTCTAATCCATATCAGTTCTTTTTTTAAATTATTTTTATTTTAAATTTTAAATTTTTTTAAAAATAAGAGTTAAAAATTAAATAGTTTTACAATAAAAAATTAATATTACTTAATTAAAAATTAATTTTCCATACTTATTCTTTTATTTAGTTATTTATTAAATTCACATGCCTCTCGTTTATCATTTAATACACTACTACAGAGGGGTATTTCGAGGCGGTTTTTTTCAGTTAGCGGCGGTGTTAAACCGCCGCAAAATCAATTGCTGGTGGCTCCGCAAACCTCCCTGGTTATCAGTGTTGGGATTGGATTCGGCGACGGTTTTCAGCAACCGTTGGTATAACCGCCACTAAATTCGTATTTCGAGGCACCCGTTAAAAAAATGTCGCAAAATAGGAGTGCCACGATTGTCATCTTGTTTACCGGCAGTTTTAAAACCGCTGTGAATGAATTCAGTTGTTACAAATTTGAATATATTTTGCAGCTGTTTTAGAACCGCAGCAATACAAGACTAGGTTTCGAGCAACATTACTGGTGGTTGCGAACCGCCGCAGTTCCCGATACACTTTTCCTATTTTTAGTCAATTTTTGGTGGTTTAAAACCACCGCCAAATTAAGAAAAATATAAAAAAAAAAGAAACGCAAAATTTGGATTTTTATTTACAAAATCACATAAATTTTTTTAAAATATTATATCATTTAATAATAAAAAAATTTATAAATGAGAAAGCATCCCTACTAAGTTGCACGTTTGGCTTCAAACATCCGCAATGGGTTAGTGTCATTCCAGCTGGCTACACACAATGTACTAAATTGTGATAGATAATTAGATATTGACTGGGTAATGTTACATCAATCTATGTATAAGTTGTTTATAGTCAAGTAATAATCAAGTGGTTGAACATATATATTCTCTTTACACATAAGTAATAAAGGAACGGCGAAATGAATGTTTTGGTATCAATCTACCATAAATTATGATTGTATTCCGATCCATCAAAGTCCCTTCGCAGGTTTAGACAATCAAACACAATAACATGGCACTCATAACTATAAATAAAACAGTTCAAGGCACAAATATTCCGTATTGATATATACAGACTCATCTAATGATTATATTAATATCTATTTTTACCATTTAAATTCGTAATTTTAATATTACATAGATATACTTTTAATGATCTCGTTCATTCGAGAAGAGAGAAGAGGGACACAGAATGCATGAGATAGAACTAGGAAATTAAAGAGAAAAAATTTTAGAATTTGAAATTGAAGAAAGTATCATCATTTAGAAAATGATTCTTTTTTTATTTTTGTGGACAATATGTCACAAGATATTTTAAAAAAAGAATTATTTCATCTTTTTTATTGGATGAGACAAATTAATGATATCTATCTATTCCAAAAATTTAAAAATAAAAAAAATTATCTGTTTGCGTTTGTACGCTATACGATAAAAAGAGGGACAACGAAGACTATAGCATAGATGAATCAGATAAGTTTAAGGGGTAAAATAATTTCCGTAAGAGAGGCTAAGTATAGAAGGGCAACGGGGAGAAAAATATTGGGATGCGCAAGGAGGATATAGCAAGAAGTGGTGCGGATAGTAGGCAACCTCAAAGGGGACAAAGTTTGGATCATCCTACAAGAGTGGAAGAGACGACGAAGAATACATCCGTAAAGAACCCGCATGGGAATGGATGGACGAAAAAAATTGAAGTCCTAGTAGCAAAAGAGAATTTCAATTGACTGTTGAGGAGTTTAGTAGGAGGAATGACGACGACCATTGAATTCAAATCGCTACGGAGAGCTATTCGTAAGAATCTTCCTCAAGTTCCTGAAGTCAAAGAGCTTGGAATAATGTACAAGGTGCTTTTAGTCTTTGATATTGTGTAGAATGTGGAGGAAGCATTTATGTTCAAAATGAATAGTCTCTTATAATTCTTTCATAGTGTATGGAGATGGGAGGAATTAGAACGCAGTGAGGCTAGAAGAGTCTGGTTAGAGTATTATGGAGTGCTTTTATATGTATGGTCAATAGAGACGCTCAACACGATATGCGATCTATAGGAAAAAGTAGTTAAGTGTGATAAAGTAACGGAGTTTGGTTTATCATTGAGCGTTGGTCTAGCGTTAATCGATACCTGTGTATTCGATGTGATTAATGAATGGATTCATATCACTGTAAGCACTAGTGGATTTGATATTTTTGTAAAGGAGGTAGGACGTGAGATATATGGAGATAAATATCTATTGAAAGATGTACTAGTAAGGCCAATGTGTGACAACTCTAGTTCACATGACGATGAATTGATGTCGAAGACGGCAGTTTGGGACCTGACGGCTGAACTAGTCTTGACATGGGCAAAGAGCGACATTGAAGAGAAGGGTAGAATGGTAACACCTGACATTTTTTTGAATGAGTGCAATCAAGAGCAGTTAAGTCCGCATCACATTAGAGGTGAACGCGGATCGGATATGACCAAAATCTTTATCTGATCCGCACTAAAATCATAGGATTGGATCGGATTCAATATCCACAGGTTTTAACCTTGGATCCGATCCGATCCGCACATTTGCAGATCGAATATCGGAAATATCCACAAAACACAAAAATATTTTTAAAAGCTTATTTTTATTAAAAAATATTAATAAAATTTTTTTCTACTCTTTTAAATATGTTTACTCTTAAAATAATATTAAACATATTTTTCTTAAATAATAAAATTAAAAAATACAACATATATGATAATTATTAGTTGAAATAAAACATAAGAAGAATATTTACTTATTTATTTATTTATTTTTGCGAATCCGCGAATATGTGGATACCTACATAAAATCCGTAATCCGATCCTATAAATGTGCAGATCCAATCCGATAGCCTTGCGGATCGGATCTATATCCGCAATTTTCGGATCGGATTCGAATAAATACCTCGGATATGCGGATCGGATCTGATCCATGAGGAATACAATAGCCTCGAGACATTAGCCGCGACTGGGTTGCAACATAAAAATGTCAAAAAATGGGCTACGGAGGATGCTAGGTTCGAAACTGAAGCAGAGTGTATATACGAGAATGATGATTAGAGGTACACATGGGAAGAACAGATGACTGAAAATACAGGAACATGAAAGTTGACAGTAGAGTCTGGTGCAGTTTTGCATGATGAAGAGCATGACATTATGGCAATTTTACAAAGTTAGAACGAAGCAATTATGACAAAAAGAAGGATGGCGAAACAAAAAGAGAAAGTAAGGAGGAGCAGACCCAAAAATCATAACAAGGTGTGTAGAAATTGTTTTAAATGATTTGTAGTGTTGGAATATTAGAGGATTAGGAGGTGATGGTAAGCTGAGTATGGTGAAAGAATTGAAGAAAAAATATAGGTTGAATATGTTAGGATTGATTGAAATTAAGAGAGAGGTAGTTACTAAATTTGATGTAGCACGGATTTGAGGTATGGTGGGCTGGGATTATGTGGAATCAACAGGTGCCTCTAGAGGTTTATTGCTAATGTAGCATGATATGCTGTTTAAACAGTCAAATTACTACAAAAGGAACGGTTGACTGTGTGTTGAAGGATTGCTTACAAAAAATAATTTTTAAGTGTGCATTCTGCTTAGTGTATGGTGTGCATATGTAGAGTGAGAAACTGGTGATATGGGGGGAGTTAAGCTATATTATGGGGTTATATCAAGTTCTGTTTTGTTTCATGAGAGACTTAACAAAATACTATGGGTGGAGGAAAGGAAAGGTGCAATTAATTTACCGGCATTTATAGAAAAATTTAAAGATTGGGTGCAAGATTTACAGCTTGTGGATTTACTTCTTAATGATAAAAAAATTCACATAGTTTAGAAGTCGATCTTGTAGTCGCATTGACAGAGTTCTAGTCAGTATAAAGTGGCTTGAGGAGTTCCCAGATACTTGATTGAAAGGAGGAACTAGGAGCCTATCAGATCACTGTCCCTTGATTGTAAAAGGTACAAGAGTTAGTGGGTCCAAGACTATTTCGAAGTTTAGATTTCTGATTTACACATGAGGAGTTTCTGAGGATGGTGAAAGATGAGTAGAGAAATTTGGGTGATGATCAGTTCACTAATATGCTAAAGGCCCTGACTGTACCAATGAGAAGATGGCATAAGGACTATTTTGGAGACATGGACAATGTGATAAAGAAGTATGAGGAGGAGATCAAGAAGATTGATGATATAGTTAGTGCTGGTACTTATGAAGGAATGGTAGAGGCTCGACGGGACGCTCTGGTGAGTTGTTGCGCAAAGTGGTATATCAGAAAGGAGATTCATTGGAAGCAGATGTCTCGATCTCAACATGCTAGGGATATAGAAAATTTCATAACCTATAATCGATGAGAAGGAGAAATAACAGAATTGATGCTTTGCTAATTAATGGAAGATCGGTGCGGAACCAGACCAGAATAAAAGTTGTAATTAGAGAATTTTATAAAGAGTTGTATCGACATGAATATGCTCCTATGATTGGGTTATGTGACGGGTTGGTAAAGCAAATTGATGATGAGGAGGCAACAATATTAGAGGTACTACCATCGTCTGAGCAAATTTGAGAGGCAGTCTGGGACTGTGAGTTCACTAAAATTCGAGGTAGTGATGGCTATAATATGAATTTCATTAAGGAATGTTGGGATGATATTGGTCAAAGCTTATTGCAATAGTGTTGAAATTCTTCCAAAGTGTTAAGCTACTAATGGATGTTAATGTAACGTGGATGGTGCTAGCTCCAAAATTTGAAGGAGCTAAGAAAATCAAAGATCTTCTGCGGATTAATATAATGGGTTGTATATATAAGATAATATCAAAAGTATTGGTGAGAAGAATGATGTTAGTGATGTCAAAATTAGTAAAAAAACATAGTCTACGTTTATAAAAGGACGAAAAATACATGATGATACCTTTATTATTTATTGTTTGATTTTTATTTTTCTATTTCATCCAATTTAATTCAAATCATTTTAAATTTAGAAGATTATAAATTAAATTAATAATTTAATTTAATTCAATAAAAATAAATATATTTATATTGTTATACTAGTTATTTTTAAATACTACATACTCGTATTATTATACTGATTATTTATGAGTATGGATAAATTAATTATCAAAATATTTTTAAATATAACTATAAATATTGAATAAATATGTAATAATTAAAAGATACCGTATTTAATAAAATTATTGTCTCTTAAGTTGTGTTTGTTTTTGTAAACAGGACATGACATGACATTAAAAATTATTCTTTATGTATTGTGTTTGGATACAATGGACAAGACATTAATGTAATGTCAGTATTATGTTTAGATTAATATGAACAAGGCTACAATATGATATAAAATTACTAAAGTAGACATATTTAGTTTTAACTTTCATACCCACCTCTCATCACTGTCTCTGTCTCGGACTCCTTCACTGCCGCCCTAATCGTACCCTTCCCGAAGAACTGTGGAGGAATAATTCTTGTTCCACCTGCACGACGTTTCCTGTTTTCATGCCACTGCCAACTCGTTTTCTGTTTCTGCTCACTCAGTCTCTCTTCCTTCTCTTTTTGGTTCTTGTTTGGTATCTTGATTTATCTTTTTCAGGGACAGTCACATCTATATATGTTCCATCTAATGCTCTTAAACAATCTTAAACCAAAGAAATTGAAGTGTCAAGACTAATTCTATACAAAATTATAGATTATACAAAACCACTACCTCAATTATTTACTACATTTACCTTGAACCATTTCTATCTGGGATCTATGCAGTCATCTGAAACAGAAACAACTTTTACAAACAATAGACTTTGAACACGTATGACCGAGGATAATACCTTGTTGAAATACCTACTTACTATTTCTCCTGATCTATAAAATCTAACTTGAAGCGTGCGATTCTTTTTATGATGAACTAGTATTATTAAAATCACTTGCTTAGGTATACTTACATGACATTCATCTCTTAATCCACCTTAAACTTTTAGTAACTCACACAATCTTCCTAATGCATCCTCATCCTTAATTGCCAAATGCAATTTCTATAGCCCCCTCCTATTATGCGATTTAATACATTCCGTCTTAAGGGATTAGTATTAATTTCTCTATTCCTAATCAACAAATGTCCTCTTCTTCTATTTCTCAAATACAAAAATACAAACATCAAAACTAATATCGTAACGACTTCAAGTTCAGCCTGAATCATAAAATAAAAAAATCGTCTAAATTTTTCAGAGCAGTCCGATGATTCCATTCTTCCTTAATCAACACACAAAAAATAACTTATATAATTAATACATACTAAAAATTATCAACAACAATGAGCACAGCAGCTATAAGAGCAACAACAACATAACTCATTAATTATTTTAATTTTTAGTTCAAACTAATAACAAGAGACAAATTCAATACAATTTTTCGTTCATTCTTTCATTATTGACAAATACATTAACATATTAAAATTTAAAATTATTTTTTCATTCATTCATACTATTACTGTAAACATTTAATATTTTGTCAAAAAAAAGAATATAGCTCTTCTTCTTATATGATTTTTAGATTGAAAAATCATAAAAAATTAAAAACAAAAAAATAAAGACAAAGCAGAACAAAATTCTTTTAAATATAAACATAAAAACAAGAATAAGAAACAATAAGGGAATCGGTAGAGTAATACTTGATTATGTGACTGATAAAGCTAAGAGAAGAACATGCTTTCGAAATTTGTAACAAGAACAAGGAGTAATTGACTGCACACAAAAAACTAATAAAAAATCAAAAAAATAAGAAGATACAAAATCATAAAAGAGAAGAACCCTAAAAAAATTCAAGAAAAGAATCAAAAAGAAAAAGAAGATTAAGAATCAGAAAGAAAAAGAAAAAAGAGAGATAGAAATAAAGAGCAAGAAGAAGATATTATTGTGAAAGAAGTGAAAGAAGAGAAAGAACAAATCGAAGTAGAAAATGACGACAGAAAAAGCAAGAAGAAGATGAAGAATGAAAAAACAGAACAAGAAGAAGAGAGGGTACCTGAAAACGACGGTGAAAAAAATTTAAGGTTAGAGTTTTTCAGAAGATAATATAAGGGGTAATAGTAGAATAATGAAAAAAGAATTAGAGAGAAAAAAAATTTATTAAAAATTTCGTGTCCACTATCTTATTTCTATGTCCATCAATGTCTTTCGTTTAGAAGTAGTAGATACAAATAAAAAAAAAAAAGTGTCTTTCGTTTAGAAGTAGTAGATACAAATCCCAAAAAAAAATGTCCAGTGTCTATATAACGCAACCTTAGATATTATTATATGATATTATTAGATTAATTTTATATTTAATATTCAGTATCCAATAAATATAAAATATAAAATAAAAAAGTAAGAAAAGAGATTCAAAATATTTATTCATTTATTTGTCTTTCCAAAAAAAAACAGAAAAGAGATTCAAAATCTTAGTTATATACAAATGCTATATATACCATCATCAAGAGAGACAGATAGAGGCAAAAAGATTTCTGCAATTAATTCTCAAAATTAAAGTACCATTCTTCAACTGAGTTCTGAAAAGTACTACACTCCTTTTGGGTTCTCTATTTTTGCCGCTAATAAGAACATTCAGTTCAGATCATACTTTCATACTTTCTTCTTTCTTCCTATCATACTTTCATTCAGATCCTTCATTGGATTATCTATCTTCCACAGTTTCATCCATTCTAGATACGGTAATTATCATGTTACGTTATTTGTGTATATATAATTTTCAATTTTTATTTATTCATATAAATATATGCTTTAATATTTATCGTTTAAGATTTAGAATTAACCCTAAAATTATCGTCTGCTTGTGTTTATTTGAATTAGAGTACACATTCACGAAATGGCGAATGATAATATCCTTAAAAGAGAAGCAAAATCACTATCGGTCATTGAGTGTGCGACGACGGCGGCGGCGGCGGCAACGGAGGTGGAGACAGTTTCGGCGGTGAAGTGCTGTTGTTGTGGATTGGTGGAGGAGTGCACGGAGGCGTATATTACGCGCGTGAAGGAGCGCTACGTGGGCCGTTGGATTTGCGGACTTTGTGGTGAGGCAGTGAAGGATGAACGGTTGAGATCAAGGAACAAAAGTGAGGATGAGAGTATTATGATGACAATGGATGAAGCAATTAGAAGTCACATGAAGTTTTGTCAACAATTCAGGTCTTCAATTAGTCCACCCAATAACCCCACTGAGGAATTCATAATTGCAGTGAAGAACATCCTCTTTAGGACATTGGATTCTCCTAGGAAGGACAGTTTCAATGGTTGTAGGCCACTAGGTAGATCCCAAAGTTGCTTCTCAACCATACAAGCAACAACAACAAAAACTACTACTACTACTTCTCAAGATCAGACACTTCTTTCTGAGTGATTAATGATTATTGTTGGGAGATCAATAATCATAATGATTGATATTCTATCAAAATGATTTAGGGTTAATTGGTCTCTTTTTCCATTTAATTTTACAATTATATTTACTTTGGGGACATTCTTTATTTTTTCTACAAATTATTCTTGGGTCTTCTCATGAAGAAGAAGAAAAAATACCACTGTTGTTACCATACGATAAATATGAACTTGTTTAAACTGGGTTAGTACAATAACTTATTGGCTAAATAAAAATCATTTAAAAAAACACATAAGAAGATAAAAAAAAAACTTAATTCAACTTAATTATAAAAATATGATTCATAGTCAAATTATCTTGAAACATAAAATATTCTCTAAATTCATTCTTAAAAAAATTTATCAATTAAATTGGTCTTTCAAAAATTATGAATTAATCATATTTGTCTTTTACATTAATAATTTCCATCAATGATTGATGATTGATATTATACATGACATCCTATATATAAAAATCTATCAATTTATTCGCTAGGTCATATTAAAAATATAATTTATGTAATTAAAAAAATAACTAAATTAAAAGATGCTCGTAAACGTATTTAGTCAATATTCAATTAGACAAGTCAAATATCATATATGTTAATTAATATATTTTAAATTTTTTATAAATATATTTTGTCAAAGTTCAATTAGACATATTAGATATCATATATGTTATATTGTCAATTAATATTTCGTAATATTAATTATTGACAAAAATTATTAATAAAGTAATTAAAGGATAAATATGATTAATTTTAATTTTTTGATGGACAAATTTAATTGAAAAAATTTTAAGAGACAAATTTAAAAAATACATTATCTCTCAGAAACTCATTTAACTATTAACTCATAAAAATATCTTGTTTACCTAATAAAAATCAGTTAAAAAAAAAAAGAGACGCATAAGAAGATCATAAGCAGTGATTGTTTAATTTCTTTACTTGTCTGACGTACGCAATGTTTTCAGGATCGTTGGTTTCTAGGATTATGGTTTAGGTTTTGAATTATTGTTCTTTCTTAATTTGATATTTGTGATTGAGTTGGAAGAAATAAATCTTCCATAGCGACTTCAATCTAAATGTCGCTTTTTGATTATCCATCTCCATTTGAGCAAAAATTTCCGTTTCTTTTATTGGTTCATTTTATGAAATCTTAGGAGTATATTTGTTCGTAAATCTTTACTATTTTTTTAAAGTGGAAATTCAGGTACAATTGACATTATATGAAGTTGATAATTAAAAATTGTTAGATGATTTAACTAAATTTTCATCTAAAAATTCTCAACTATCAACTTCATGTAAAATCGACTGCACATAAATTTTCACATTTTTTCGATCACCTACACAAAATTCTCCTAATAAATCTGCGTATTATCATGTTAATATTCATGTTAATATACAACTGCATTAAATATAGTCATGTGTTCTTATGTATCATTCAATTAATCATCTCTTTTTTGAAATAAAAAAAGACAAACAAAACGTTTTTATTTTATATTCAACACACAAAGAAAGCCTGTACATATGAAAAGGAAAATGAAAATGAAAAATAAATTACTCATTAATAAACTATTTTATATGGTAGAGTCTATAATGTCTATAATTATGGTGACTAGATAAATATTATTAAAATAAAAATTATATTTTTCTTATATTTTGATAAAAGAAATTATTATTTAAATTAAAAACTTATTAAATAATAAAAAATATTATGTTAATTTTAATAATACTTTATAAATTAAAGCACTATAACTATTGTAAAAATATTATTTATATAATAAAATTAACTATTAATATCAGCCACTATAAATATATGCATAATTTAATTTAATTTTAATATATATTTTATATTTTAATGTGTATTCTCTACTAGTAGTTATGATGTATGAACACAGATACGAACATGAGATACGACATGATACAGAACACACAGATATATAAATTTTAAATTCTTATAATAAGACATAGGGACATAACATATACATAAATATAAATTATTTTTTAAATAAATTGTAATGATATTTTATTGATATTAAAAAATAAATTAATTTTTTTAATTATTTTTAATATTTTTTTTAATTATATAAAATATTTAAATATTTTTTGTTTTAATAAATAATAATATATACTATTTTTAAATTTATTTTAAAAATACATATTAAAAATAAGACTCAATATGCTGATATATAATGGTATTTAAATATGTTCAAACGTATTTAAAAAATAATTTTTTATTTTTTTATTAAAAAACGGTTAAAAACATAAGACACACATGTTAAAATAAATATCAATAAATATCATGTTTAAAATTATCTGACCTTTACACAAAATAACTCATCAAAGTATCCATGTTTAATTAATAAACTATATTAGTTATTTTAATACACCTACTATAATTATAACTATTATAACGACCGGACTTTACTACCATAGGCAACATAGGCTTTATCACTCTATATAGTTTGAAATATAATATATTTTTATATTACTCTTCTGGCAAGACGACAAAAAGACAATGTAACTTTTTTAACTTATTTATGATATGCATGTTCACAAATCAATTTCATATATGGTCCATTTACTGATATCTTTTCCGAAGCAAAATTTTAGAAGAACATAGGTATGATAGCGAAGAAATAAATGCCTTCAGCTTCACCCATTTACTATGTTTGACTAGGCATAAAACATAAAAGAACAAGAACAATACAAGAAATGGAAGAAAAAAAATATCTAAGTGTGATGGGGTCCCTATTGCTTGTGATAGTTAGGCACATGGAAAAATTGTGTTGTATCATAGAATAGAAGATGCCAATAAAATGGGGTCATTGTGTAACAATGAGTTATCGGAAAGAATCCGTACAAAGTTAGACCCACCATAGCAACAACTTGGAAAGTGCTAGGACCTTCTTGAGGCTAAGGATATGTTTCACACAAAACAAGTCAAAAATCTTATCGCCACTGTGGTGCATGCCTAGCCACTCTTGTGCTTTGCTTTCTTCATAAGATTCAAGTAACAATGCAACTTCATTATTCTTCATCCTAATTCAGAATTCACACATTTATATATATACTTGTTCCGTTTAAGACCAAACGGTTTTTTCCGTTTGGTCCGGGTGAAGCTTTATCATGGCCCGTCTGTCATACCGGCGGTCCGACCATAATTACATTTGACGGAAATCAAATCTTTTAAGATATATCATATTTCTAAAATTGGAATTATATGCGGAATTAAATAAGATTATATTTGTTCATTATACCCTATCTCAAAATAAAAAATCAAGTCCAATAAAAATAAAAAGGTCATTTACCATTTATTGGATCTTTTTAAGAAGTCAGTCATAACAAAAGAGATCAGCTTTATTTGTCCAAAATAAATAATTATCTTCTCAAATCTTTATTACTATTTTTATATATTTCACTTAAAAGATAAATCCCAACAGGAAATGATCATCTATCAAAAAAGGTGAAACTTCTCCAAAAAAAATGGTTGTTGTCTCTACTATAAATATACTGACATCCCTCAGGTATATTCACGTTCTAATCTACTAAAAACCTGCCTAAAATCCTTGCTAACTTAAGTATCGGAGTCCCTTATAGGTACCATCTCCCATCTCCTCATAAGAAATCTGAGTCTCATGTTCAGACCTAAATCATTGTTTCAGCTAACTGTCGGAACAATATCTCCTCTAATTTTCTAGATTAGGAAATTAATAATGGTTTACACTCACCATCCGATGGATATAGAACAGAGGGCTATGAATAGGTGAAGAACTAATTTATTGTGGATTTAAACTCAATTTAAGGATTTTGTCGTTATCTAATAAATTACTACATAGTACATCATATACAATATAGTATTTAAATTCTGACATTTGTTTAAGCGAACAAGTCAATTAACCACTTAATTAAGCCTAGTTAATTATTACAGAAATATTTAATTACATATTATTCACCAAAATACCAAGTTCGAGTTAGTCTCGAAAGTGGATTGAATATTGAGTAAAACTTAATCCGCAAAATTAAATATTTAAATATAGAAAAAAATTGGTGAAAAAGATCATATATATTATCATTTCAGGTATTAGGAATTGATTTTGTTGCCTAACCTTTAATTTACTAAAAATATTGGTCATATTAAATATTGTAAATCGAATACATATCAACATAAAACACGGGTAATGCTTCTCAATTATGTCAACTATTTTTAGCCATAAATAATATGTACTACATAACAATAATGTATGTATTGTTTTCCTGTGCTGTCACACCTAATTATATTGACATGGTTGTGTTTACCGCACCACATTTGGTTTGGGGAAAAGAATGAAAAGCTCACCAAGAAAGGGAGAAAGTAACCAAAGTATGACATAAGAATTAATAATAAGAAAGTTAAAAGGAACTTCTTATCATGATGAGTAAGTGAGTGAGTGAGTGAGTTTGGCTCTTACTTTCAGTGGACTCCAGTCAATAGCAATAGCAATAGAAGGAGCAGATTATGTATGTTTCACTGATTCAGCAAAAGACAAGCACCAAGAATCCAACTCTCAATCATTTTCAGTTTATTTTCTTTTCATAATTAAATTGTTAAAGGTTTTCTAAACAATTTTAATTTAAATTATATGTCGTCCAAATTTAGTTTGTTCCATGTGGCTAACGTTAGTTATTCGAATTCCTTACGTGATAAATGGTTTAGGGTTCAAAATTTAAATTTGGATGAGATGTGATTTAAATTAAATTTTTTAAGAAAAATTTTGACAGTATAAAATTTTCAATAATAATATTTTTTAAATTTAAAATTTGGATCAGCTATTACTCTATATACAAGCGTTTTTTTTTCGTACAAGTCTTTACAAGTTATTTATATTCACACGCTTTATGCCATTACTGCACGTTCTTCTTCTTCTGATCTTCTTCTTTTTCTTCTTCGTTATTCTTCTTTTTCGTTATTTTTCTCTTTCTCTTTCATCATCAATTATCTCGTTGTTGAAGATAATGAATAATTCAGGTTCAAATTATTGTTTTGAATCCAATTAAGTGACCGAGGTATGATTCAATTCAAAAGAAAAAAATGTAACATTAGAGAAAATATTTTGCTGTATTTGCAGCAAATTTTAGTGTAACACGAAGATATTTGGGTGTATTTTAAGAATTTTGAGTGTATTTTAATTCTGATAAGTTCTGCATAATTCAAAACTCTTCCTCTTCCTCCTCCTCATCTAGTACTGCTTCTTCTTTTTTTTTCATCATCATCACCATCTTCTTCTTTTTTTCTTATTCATCTTTTCCTTTTTGTTTTATCTTCTCAAGTTTCATCATGTTTTACTCTTTTAACAAGAATAAAAACAAAAAAATCAAACAAAGAAGAAGAAGAAACACATAATGCTGCAAAATTACTTGGAAGAGAATGAACTTATATTCATTTAACTAAAAGAAAGAAAGAAATAAGAAAAAAAGGAAAAAATGCAGCATCAGAGGAAATATTTTTCTGTATTTGTAGCAAATTCGGGTGTAACACGAAGATATTTGGGTGTAATTTAAGAATTTTGGGTGTATTTTTATTCTGATAAGTTCTGCATAATTCAAAACTCTTCCTCTTCTCCTCCTCATCTTCTTCTGCTTCTTTTTTTCATTATCATCACCATATTCTTCTTCTTTTTTTTCTTATTCATTTTTTTCTTTTTATTTTACCTTCTCAAATTTTTTCTTGTTTTGCTCTCTTAACAAGAATAAAAACAAAAAAATCAAACAAAGAAGAAGAAGAAACCTATAATGCTGCAAAATTACTTGGATGACGATGAACTTACATTCATTTAACTAAAAGAAAGAAAGAATAAGGTAAAAAAGAAGAAGGAAAAAAATGCAACATTAGAGGAAACATTTTTCTGTATTTGCAGCAAATTTTGGTATAACACGAAGATATTTTAGTGTAATACGAAGATATTTGGGTGTATTTTAAGAATTTTGGATGTATTTTTATTCTGATAAGTTTTGCATAATTCAAAACTCTTCCTCTTCCTCCTCCTCATCTTCTACTGCTTCTTCTTCCTCATCTTCTTATTTCGTTTTCTTATAATTCTTCTTGGAAGAAAAAATCAAACAAAGAATAAAAAAAAATATATAATGTTGCAAAATCAATAGAAAGAAGAAGAGGAAAAAAATACATCAATAATAACAACAATTAAAAAAACCACGATGAGGATGAAATACGCGAAAAAGAAGAAGAAAAAGGAATGCAAAGAAAAAGGAGAAAGAATGCAAAGAATAAAGAGAAGAAGAAGGAGAAAGAGGAGGAAGAAGAATGTGGAATATAAACGTTGAAGAAGAACGAACCGTTTCTCATTTTGCGCTATTCAAAGTTGAAGAAGTGCGTGTTTACACGCTCTCTAAATTGAGAGTTGTTTTTGTTGGATTTGTGCTAATTTATATAAACTTGTATGCCAAAAAGACTTTTATGTTTAACAAGTCTCATAATTTAAATCGTAACAATTTAATATTATATCATCTAAATTAATTCAAACCGCATGTACTAAAAACATCTTATTGTAAAAGAAATTGTTACTTTGATATGCCTATTAAATCATGAGTTTGTTATGGATTTTATATGTTTTAATTGAAAACTCTTTTTTTATTTTTTATTGTTTTTTCTTTTTTTATTATTTTTTTTACTTTTTTTTATTTTTTAATAAATTTTTTTATTTATTTTTTTAATTTTTTTATTTATTCTCTTAAGAAGAATAAAAAAACTGAAAAAATAAATAACTACTACAACACATGAGAAAGAAAAAAGAAAAAAAAAACAAAAATTTTAATGTTATTTTTTGATAATTTTTCATAATTTAAAAGTCCTCCTCCTCCTCTTCCTTTTCCTTTTCTTCTTCTTTCATAATTCTTATTTCATCTTCTTAACAAGAATTTGTGTTACGGTTAAAAAATTTTGGTGTCAAAATTAAAATTTTTCATAATTTTTTTGTTCTTCTTCATCATCATGATCTCATCTTCTCCTTCTTATTTTATCTTCTTATAATTTTTTTTGTTTTATCCTCTTAATAAGAATAAAAACAAGAAAAAAAATACATACTGCTATAAAATTATCAAGAAAAAAGGAGGAGAAAAAAAAAAAGAAAAACGCAACAATAACAACAGCAATAAAAGAACATAAAAAAAAAGAAGGAATGCGAAGAAAAAAAAAAGTTGAGAAATTAAAATGTATAGCTATACTCTCATTAATTATATTAGTTTTTGTTGGATTTGAATGAAGTTAATTAAATTTAATTGTTAAAAAAATTTAAATGTGTAATATAGTTGATATACTTTTTAGGTATATTATATAAGAATTTCACAAGTTGTTCAATTTCACAAGTTTTCGAAAGTTAGTGTAGAAAACTATTTAGCAGCCACAACAATCCGCAGAATTGCTCAAGACTATTATATTATACGAGTACAATTTTGCATTCTAAAAATATTATATGTGTTTAACAGATTTTTTACAAATTAGAATTGAAAGAATCTTGAAATAAGTTTTAGGTTGGTTCAAAATCTAATATTTAGAAATGAAATCTACTATTTTTTTAAGATTTCAGTTTACTATGCATTAAAAATCTTTTATTTGTCACGATGAAAAAAAAAATTTTAATGGCAAACTAATAAATAGAAAGCAAATTAACTTTGCGAAATTAAATACTTCTAATGTAAATAAAACTTGACTGAATATAAAATTTGTTGCAAGAATAAATAAAAAAAATTAGAGTAGTGCTAGGGAGCTAATGGCCTAAACGTACAATATGTACAATGGGCTAAATCTTTGGTTTATAAATAAAATGAACATCATTTATACTATCCAAAATAATCATCCGGATAACAGGTTCGAACTCTTGACCTTCCAGATCTAGAACTCTAATACCATGTTCTGAAACTACTCATCCCAAAAGCATAACCTGATAAGATAATGTAACACTAATAATCATATCTCTAATATTTTCTAAACCTTCATTGTATACATTGTACGTTTAGGTCATTGGCTCCCTGTACTTTCTCAAAAGATTAATAGTAAACTTGCAATGTAAAATAACTAAAATTAAACTTACGAAAAGGATAAATGACATGAATGTAATAAAGTGCAGAATTTGTAAAAAAAAAAATTGAAAAAAAATCTACAAAAATTAATTCAAGACTAAAATTTCAAAAAGTTTGGGGATGTGAGAATTTGTATAAATGTTTTTGAAAAGATTTTTCAATTCCAAAATTCTTATTCGCTATCTTATTTATAAACATCTTCTACTAATTCTTTTTTGATACTTGTCGATCTGATAATAACTCAACGAAGTAACTGTTTCTGCCAAGCATAAATCAAAACTACTTTCTTAGCCATGTTTTCCGTTCTGCAGAAACTGTTCTACCATCAAGTCGACTTTAGTTCCATGTCGAATTACAACACTATCAAAATCAATTTAAATCTTTTTTGCTGTCAAGCTTATATAGACAAACGTTTGTCTTGCCAATTCTTCCAGAATCTTTTTTTTATCTCGACAAACATTCAATCGAATCCCCTTTTCGATTTTCACAAACATCGCTAATCTAAAATTTACTCATCGATTGCTAATATTTTTATCGAATAACAATATATATACGAAAAATCAATCACAAAATTATATATATTGTTTTACACATTTTTAATGTGTATTTTATAAAAATATTTTATTATATAAAACTCTTTTAGATTTATGGTGCGTAAAAGTTAAATTATGAGAAAAGCTAAAATTTTTTATTTTTTGTTAATATTGTTGGTCATCACTCTAACTATTTTAGTTTAGCAATTTAACAATATATTTTTAGTTTATATTTTTAATATTATTAACTATCTGTTGACAAAAAATAATAAATTCTATTAACTCTCTAATATGTTTTTTAACCATATTTTCAATTTAATTTAATTAATTTATTCCAGTATTTAAATTGGATTTCATCATCCTTTGAAATTTCGTGAATACCCTTGAAAGCGCTAAATCAACTTAACCAAAGCATCGAGCCAAAAGCAGGATGGTGTTTTTTTAATCATCAAAAGTGTTTGTAGAGGGATCAAATATGGTCAAAATTATAATTTGATCTAGACTAAATTTATCAAATTCAATATCCGCACTTTTTATATGTTTGGATTCAATTTAATTCATATTTACAAAATAAAAATATATTAAAAAATATTTTTATAAAAAGAGCCACAATATAATTATTTTGCGATATCAACAGATTATAAATCAAAAGTAGATGAAAAATAATAAAAACTCTAAATTGTTATAAATCATTTAAATTATTTAACCGCTCTCAACTATTAATTTTATGTTAAGTTGGCTGAGTTTTCAGTTTTTACCATAAAAAATAGTAACAAAGTAACGAACCAAACCAAACAAAAAATCTCTTGAACCTTGAAGTTTCGTGAATAATTTCAAAAAACCACGGACCTTCAAAATCAAAGCACGCTAATTTCTATTTCTATTTATTATTCCTCTATTGCTCTTCTATTCTTCACAATTTTGTTTCATTATTCTCACTCTTCTTTGTTCTGATACGTTGATTAATTAAGTTCTATAAAAAAAGAGATAAAGAAGATGATGCATATGACATTGTATTGGGGCAAGAAGGTAACACTTCTCTTCGATTCATGGAAGACCGAGTCATGGCTGAGTTACTCAATGAGTCTACTCGCTTGCCTTGTGGTGGCTGCACTCTACCAGTATCTCGAGAATCGAAGGATTCGCCTGAGACTCGCCGGCGAGAGGAGGCTGCCACCTGTGGCGGCGGCTATTCAGACACCACTTATGGGGTGGAAGATTTCAAGTGATAAGGCGAAGTTGGGTGGGAAGTTGATTGGATCGGTTCTTTTTGGCGTGAATTCTGGGATTGGGTACTTGTTAATGCTTGCTATTATGTCCTTCAATGGTGGGGTTTTTGTGGCCATTGTTTTGGGTCTCTCAATTGGGTACTTGTTATTTAGGAGTGAGGTTTTTGAAGATGATGTTGGTGGTGTTGGTGATAGGACTTGTGCTTGTGCTTAATTTATAATAATATAGTCAAACATATCAAATTATGGAAGGTTTTTCAAATATCAACTTCCTATAGAGATAAGCATGCGAGTTTCCAATTTTTTTTTTATTCATTGAGTTTAATCAATCACTGTGATTTGTGAGATAAGATACTTTTCTTTTCCTTTATTGTATTTTTTGTTGTGCTGATGTTGAGTTGATAAATAAACTGTATTGTTTGCGATCATTTAGAAGTGCTAATAAGAGTAGCAACATTTTAGATTCTGAATTGTGTTTGTTTAGGGTCTAATTGCTTTTGTTGTTTTGGATTTTTGGTTGGACCATATATTGAGGCATTGAGCAGAGGAACATTGCTTATGTGTTGTAATTCTTTAGATGTTTTACCAAGGGCAAGATAATTGTTGATGCCAAACTAATGCACATGCATCTCGATAGCAGGGGATATTACAGTCAAAATTTGAGGGTCTAGAGATTAGATATTTTTTTTAATAAATATAAAATTAGAAATGTTTAAAGACACACTTTAATATTGATGGCAATTGATGATAATAAAAACAATAAATTTTAATAGCTAGTGAAGTTGTCTTCATATAAAATTAATAATTGATAACCGTTAGATAATAATTTAGTCAAATATATTAAATTATTTAACGATTTTCAATTAGAAATTTTACATAAAAATAACTATATATAAATTATTTATATATAAGAATGCAAAGAGGTCATATGTAAAACTAATAATGCGTTTCTTCTTGTTTCGTGAGGTACAACTAACATGATTAGGATAGACTCTGATCTGCTTGACAAAATCAAAGAAATGCTCCAACGTAATTGGACAGCTACTTTAGCGCTCATCTAGCACACAGCAAATAGAGCGACTGATTTAATGGTTAAGAGCCTAAGACTGTTGTTTTAAACAAGCAGGTGTACTAAAATGGTTACTGCTCCCTAATAATTTAGACATTATTATTATTAGAGAAAAGTGCTACTCTTTTTCTTAGGTCATTTTTCTTTGTGTTATGTTCGATCACAAAAAAACATATGTGCCTTAGCTAAACTCAATTTAATCAAGGACAAGCAATAATTGATGTCACTAGAATTAATGGCTAAATCAATTTTATGTAACTTGACATAAATGAGGCGGGACAATGTTACTAAACAGCACACACTCCATTCAAGGGCTATCAATAGATAAGAATGGATCATTCATCTTCCGTGTGAATTTTTCCCATTGGTTGGATAATACACTTTGTCGATTAATGGTGAAAGTTCACGAGTGGATTTTCGAATGAAGATGATCCACTTCCGCCACAGGATACACTTGAGAGTAACATGTTGTTTTACCAATATGATTTGGACAATTGTATAAAAAAATTTACACTGATTATAGTAAAATAAAACGTTTTCTTAAACCCTCCCTTTGGTTGTGAGTTAATCTAGTTTTAACTTTTAAAGATCCACCTCCATATCTTTTTTTGGATCACGAGTTCATGACCCTCTATGTCTTTTCATCTTCGGAAAGAGGTATTTATTCTGTTGAGCAGGTACAAACTTAATGGCCCTACTTAGTATAAATTACAGTAGGAATAAGGAAGATCAAAGGGGTAACACAACAATATAGACATGGATTTCACTCTGAAAAGTACTTTTCTATACATCCAACATATTTGGAAGTAAAAAAAAAAATGTCCAGCAATTTGTAAACAATCTGAAGGTGCACCTTATCCTTGATAGCAACAACAAAAATTAGGCAATCACTATTTGCAGAAACCTGAAGAAATACAATGGCACAAACGGGAACAGTTAGCATCTAGGCTTGTTAAAGATGAATCACAGGGAGAAACATTGGGAGAAAAAAATGCACTTCCTGAAGTTCAAGTGAGGGTGTTTCGTTTGAGGATAACAGCTTCAAAACCCAGATTCCACATGAACTCCCTCGGATTCTTTAAGAGGGATCCTCGTCGTTGGTACAAAATTCATAATGTGAATGTGAACTACATGATTCACATAACTAAAGAAGCATCCGAACAAATACTCTGGAATCAATGACGTCAAAAGATCCTCTGTTGTCTATGGAAAACGGCATCTCGCTAGAATGAAAAAGAGTCAAAACATGGTATGCAGGACGAAAAGCATCCACATTCATTATCGCTGACCATCAGTACTTAACAATACTAGTTCACTTTCTTGCGTTAAGGCCTTGTACTTGAAATTGATAGGGAGCCATCTCTTAAGACCCTCAGGCCAATACCTGGCAGAAAAACATAAAAACAATATCAATGTTTAAAATTATAAAAGGAAGTAAACCTTGCCCAGCTGGGTTGATTACATAGATCATATTTGCATTTAAACCTTCGACATCTATTTCTTTTGACAGTTTAAATATTGGTTTTCTGTTTTCTTCTGTCTCTAAACCATTAAAGAGCCCTTCATTTGATTTGCCCTCCTTATTAGGACTTCTATAAGCCTTTTCCAGAAATGCCCAAACCATTTAACACAAGATTCTACCATTTGTTTCACAAGATCCCAACTTTCTCTATAACGCATCTTTTTGTGTTTTGTGATCCCATCTTTTCAAATGCGTATACTTGCCCAAAGTCACATCCTCACTGGAATACTAAACTTGATTTCTTTGTAGTTTATTACTGGCAAACATTAAGTCTTATACAAGCACTGGAAATCTTATGGATATATGGTCAAACATTCCTCAATTTTTGTCTTTAGGAAAGAATTTTTTATTGGTGACTACTGTTGGGTACAACTTTCTCCGTCAGTCCCCCGTGCTTTCACCCTATCATCTTAGTCCTAGACATTCTAGCCTCGTTATTCATCTTAGTCTCAAACCATAGTAAAATATAGCTTAAGTAGGAAGCTGCATGAAACATCTCATAATATCCTGGTTGTATCTTAGATAATCTTACGAGTACTTGTCATAATTGTTTATATTCTGTAATTTATTTTCTTATTTAATTAGGATTAGTAGTCAATTATTTATATGATTATGGATTAGTAATTTGTCTTTAAATACATGACAACATATCACATCAATATCAGACACATTAAAATTATTTTATGGATAAAACACACACGTTAGTACTATTGTCCCTATATTCTCTCCTTTTCCTTTCCCTGTCCAACACCCATAACATCATTATGGTTAAACCTAGCAGTAAAAAAAATGCACAAGTTAAAATTGACACCAAGTCAAGTGGAAAGGATATTACAGTTACAGTGGCCTTTAACGTCAATGGGACTAAGAAGAGATATCAAATAATTTTCCTGGAATCTCTCCTAGAATATAAAATAGGCACTTACTTGTCCACTCTTTCACAAATTGCTCGACGAACAGAAGAATTAAGGCCATATGCAATTGAATTAAAGAGGCCCTGCAATAAAGAGAGAAAAGTGAAAAAATTAGCTACATATCATCATAACTTTTCATGATGTTGCAGTTGATGGTACCACTTCTAATGATATCACTAAGGGATGGCAACAAATTAAGAGGAAAAGCATATAATATTGCAGCAAAATGGAAAGTGATTAAATGTGATATCATTACCATGTGATGCACTTGTGTAAATTATAAATAAAAACTATTTTAGACTATCACTGGAGTTCACAACATTGATTAACAGTACAGTCATCCTAAAATTGGGGTGGGGCTGATTGTGGAAAAATAATTCTTAAAGTGCCAAACTAAATTGTGACATTGGCATCATCTACTTTTGTATAAGTTACCAAAAAAAAAAAGAATCATTGACCAATATCAAACTACTGGAAAACCTTGACCAACATTTAAATCAATGTTTTCAATTATCATAGTAATCAGGTAACCAGTACCTCTTATAAGGCCAGTAAAGTCAGAAGTGCACACTTGTTAATGTATGCAAGGTAGTTGGAAGCACATCCTTGAATGGATTTTATATTTTTTCACTTTAAATATTTCCTCAATTTTGAATAAGTTGTACTCAGATGTATTGGGTTATGAATTGCAGAAAGCATTTGATCTGTTATTGACAAGAATGAAGGGAACACAAAATATGCCCGATTGTTTGAAAAGTAAAAATGCCCAGAAATGGGTGCTAGAAAATGGATGGAACAGACAAAAATATAATAACAAGGCCTTTTTCCTACTAAATGGCACTATTCTGTTTGAACAATAACTGTGCTAAGTTTTGATATAAGTTATAAAGCATACAGTAAATTGAAAATCTGAAACTATGGTTACTGGTTGATACCATAAGAGAAGCCATTCCGACATCTAGAAATGAGAGCCAGAAGATCTTATGGTTGGGTTCAAAGAAATCATGAATACGGTTAATGGTTCCAAAAGCCCATGATCCTATTAGAATCAGTGGATAGTATCCCCAGCGATTTAGAGCCTGTAACATAAAATAGAAAATACTTCAAGTATTTTTCAGTAAGAATGTAGATTCAAAAAATAACAACAGTTTCATCTTAAGCAATTAGTTTAGGCATAAATACAAATCTAGTCATGAAATCCCAGCCAACAATATATATATATATATATATATAAGTGGTGAAGCTTGTGGAAGTCTAAGCACATTATAAAGACAGTGCAAAGTTTAAATAAGGAAATGCATAATCATGAAAAGCTTTTCCATGAAAATTTCCTACATTAGCAGAAAAAAAGCTACCCTAGATTCCTAGAGTGATTTAATCATCCACAGAACAGAAAACAGAACAAGACTCAAGATACAGTACAACAACAATAACCAAGCCTTTTCCCACTAAGCACATATGGCTACATACTTTGTGGATCAAACAATACCTTTGCATCATATCATAAACCGGGTCTATAAACAAGCCATTAAATAATGATTTCCTCCATGGTCTACCTCTAATGCTTGCCAATTGCAATACAAAGATTATTATGTTTGAAAGGGATCTTTGTTGTAGCTCTTTTTTATTTTTTATTTTTTTGGGTTCCATTCTCTGAGTATGGATATTTGTTTTCACTGTTGGAATAACAAACATACCCTCATGTTATCCCGTGCATCGGATGCATAAGGTTGGCCTGACATACCAACTGCCATCTGTAAAATTTGCCAAGAAACAACAAATAGTCTCAAAAACTTGCTATACAGGTTGTTTCTTCTTTGTTTGACAAAATCAGCAAAATTAGATACATACACGGGTTGCATTGTTCAGCATGCGTATAACTTGGAAGTATGTGAACCCATTATATAGTATAGCACCCCAGAGTGGCATGTAAAATGTTAACAAATGAATTGCCTGCATAGTAAAGAGGAACTTCTTTTTAGAGGCCTGGGAAAGGATGGAAATTAGTAAACTATTCTGTCAAAAGGGTAGAAATGCATCATGGCTTAAATTAAATTTAGATTTTCTTATATCTGCATTATATGTGTCCCTTTTCAGTGAATCAAAAACCCATTTTATAAAATGTAAAGGAAAGAAATGAAAAGAAAATATTACACAATTTCTTAGGGGTTACACAAAATGCAATACTCAATTGTGCTACAACTACTTGCCTTCCCTGCAAGTCCTGATTGAGTCCAACACCATGCAGAAAGATGTCTATGATCATTACCAAATGAACGTATAACTGTCATAGCCAGGGAAGTACCTACCAATAGCGAAAAAGATATATGAGCTCTCACCTCTCAGCAATGAAGATGCAATAGGATAGTTGAAATCAAGAACAAATTTTGAAGTCTAACGCTCCAACTATTGGTGGATAATGAAGCCATACATCAGCGTGATATTGCTCAATAAAGTAATCTTAGAAGTAATATGATTAGAAAGTCACAGAAGACAAATATTATTGCAAATAGTCCATTCTTCAAACAACAACATATAAAGCTGATACATTATAGATGCATACCCCAGACATACAAGTGAAACATTGCCTCAAACTCTTCAACATCTGTTTTGTGCTTAACAACAGTTCGATGCAGGGTAAAAGCAATTGTTGTGGTCCATAGGAAAGATGCCACACAAAAGAAATGTGTGCTATAGCCCTGAGCAGAGCAAAAGAAACCTTTTGATGGATCCCTGTTAAGGAAGAAGACATCTATCAATCATGTGACGAACAATATCAATGACACAAACATCTGAAGAACTGTGCTTGATCTAGCAGATATACCCTACTATGCTGAAGAAACTGCAAAGCATATCCTGCAATTGTTAAAAGAAATTAAGAAAATAAATATTCATAAAAGAGAACTATACTAAGAGATTGTATGTCTTGAAAAAAGAAACAAAGCAAACAAATACATAAACTGATCATTTACACATAGTACCTTATGATTAATAATTGCGAAATGTCAAACCACATTAGCAGCACAAAATACAAACTAAAGTTGCAACTTACACGGCTTTGAGAAACAACTCTAGAAAGAATACAAGAGTTAGTTGCCTGAATTAGTTTTCTAACTGCCAAACAGATTTCATCTACTAAAGGTAATACTACAATCAGGTAATACTACAAGAGTTGATTTAACAACACCTATATCGCATGAAGAAGCTTATTGTGACGATTAGCTCACTAAGCATAAATTATATTCTTAAACATATTAAAGATATTTAAGGCATTTTTTCTTGAACTATTCAGTTAGGGATCAAGACATAACCAAAATAACTTTCTGTCACTGGAGCTAAGGTTCATGAGCATTATACTCCTAAACTATTCCAAATTCAGCAAAATTCCTTGAACCACCATAACAAACCGTTAAAGAACCCAAACAGTTCCACAGTCATTGAGCAATCAGGTAAAAGAAGACAAATACGCAATCAGATTTAAATTGCTTTAAACAACAACTACAAAGTTTGAAATCAAATCCAGCAAGCGGAAACACAGCAGCCAGTGGCGGATCCACGGGGGGACCTAAGGTGGCCATGGTCCCCCCCAAATTCTTTTTAAAAAAATAGTAAATAGTAATAATTAATAATATTAAATTTTTTTATATATAATATTAAAAAAATATAACTTACAAAAATTTTATAAATTAAAAAAACTAAAAACTGCATTATGTATTAGATATTTGAATTATTGTTGCTCTTGTTAACAAATAGCCCATTCTAATAATTAATAAAAATGGTTCTATTATACTAGCCCAAGCCCATACTATTAATTAAAGTAACACTAGTACATTTTTCAAATATTTGTTTCAAAAGTAAGATCAACATGTTAATTTTTTTTTTCTCTGTTTTTATATATGTTTAAAATATGTAGGAGACTGAGAGTAAATACCTAATATTAATAACGAATTGAAAGAATCTGAGAATACAAAAAAGCTTACTTGGTCGTATTCAAATAAGAAGAATGATGTATTGCCTTTAGAGGTTTAAAAGTTTGAATCCCCAAATTTTATAATATTAACTTGATTTAATATTTAAAGAACGTTTAAGAGAATATCTTAAATTCAACTATAGTTACTAAGTTTTGGAGAATTGATTATTGAATAATTGTTTATAAGCTAATAAAAATTAGTTTAGTTGCATGAATAGGGCGGAGAACATGTGATAATGTTTCAATTCTGCGAGTAATTTAGACAATACTTGTATTGACAAGAACTTGATAATTTAATTTGAAAATATTTTTATAGTAATACTAAGGAGACAAAAAAGATGGTCAAAAATGTTAAATAAAATAAGATATTGTTATTTTTGGCTAATTTTGTTAGATTACTAAATATTTTAAATACTTTTAATAGTGAATCTTATTCAAAATTGGAAGAAATCAAAATGTTGAAAGATTGGATCTTTAAGAAATCACGTAGATTGAATTATATTTTAACAAATCCGTGTAGATTGATACTTATCTTATTATTTCATTAGTGGAATATTGAAACTTAAAAGTCATAAGCATGATGTCTTGTTTGTCCTCGTCTGCATCGGCGGCGGCCACCAGAGGTAACCCTAAACCACCGCAAGAACAAGAGAAGCAACTAATCCCAGCGCTCCCGAACGAAGTCGCAGTGAGCTGCTTAGCACGCGTGCCACGCCGCCATTACAAAGCACTTTCCCAAGTTTCGGGACCCATACGCTCCCTCCTGGCTTCTCCTATATTCTATAATGCCCACTCTGCCTTTCATGGCAAGCAACCCTTCCTCTACCTCCATCTCCACCCAAACTGCGGCCTCCCTTCGCAATGGTGGGCGTTCTCCCTAGCCTCTCCTCCATCACCATGCACAAAACTAATGCCCTTTCCCATTCCACCGCTTCCTTCGCCAACATATCAAGCCGCCTATGCCATCCTAGGCCACCACATCTACGTTATCGGCGGCATACTTTCCCAGCAAGTGTGGATCCTCGACTGCCGCATTAACCGCTGGCGACAAGGCCCTAGCATGCTCATCCCTCGCGTCAGTGCATCTACCGCTGTCGCGGACGGCAAGATCTACGTCATGGGCGGACGGGGACGCCAGCTGCCAGATATTTGGGGCGAAGTTCTTGACCCAGCTGTTGGTCGTTGGGTGGAGGCGGATTATAACTGCCTCAACTCAAGCAGTGGAGATGGCACGGAATTCAAGAAGAATAGAGCGTGCTTTACGGTTGGTGCGCGTGTTGTGACGTGCGATGCGAGGAGAGGGGACAAGTTATGGTTGGGGAGAAACGGGTGGGGCTGTTTTGAGCAGTGGCGGATCCACGGGGGACCTAAGGTGGCCATGGTCCCCCCCAAATTTTTTTAAAAAAAATAGTAAATAGTAATAATTAATAATATTAAATTTATTTTTATATATAATATTAAAAAAATATAAGTTACAAAATTTTATAAATTAAAATAACTAAAAACTGCACTATGTATTGGATATTTGAATTATTGTTGTTCTTGTTAACAAATAGCTCATTCTAATAATTAATAAAAATGGTTCTATTATACTAGCCCAAGCCCATACTATTAATTAAAGTAACCCTAGTACATTTTTCAAATATTTATTTCAAACTATCATAGGCATAGCGTCACTTTTCTCTCTCTTTTAGTGATTCCCAAACTTTTGGTCTTCTACTCTTCTCATTCTAATTTTCTTTCCATACCAAAACAAGACATATGAAGAAAAACCATTGAAGAGAAGTGAACAACAAAATATTAACCATTGAATGCACAACAAAGATTCAAAGAGGTATATTTCAATTTTTTTTAAGTTAATGACAATGTCAAGTATTATTTACATTATTTATTTAAAATAATTAATTTATTTTTTTTTATAATGGACAGTGTTCAAAGATTGAAGTGAGGACAAAACTCAATAGAATTATTTTTTTGTGAGACTTGGAACAAAAAATAATCAGGTAAATCAATAACTTTATTTTTGGTTATTATATATTTGTGTTTCTAAAATTATTTGTTATTGCTCAATAGGTTTGATATTTTTTTTTAAAATAACATATATGCAATTGTTTTTGTTTTTGTTTTTTTTGTTAGATAGTTCAAGTTAAGTTAAAAATGTCAAAGATGAAAACAATTCACTCATTTAGTGAGCAAGCAACCGAGCTCCTCATACTGAGTACATCTCTAGATCCTAAAGATGCTTTCAAGTTATTCAGTGTTTGCAACATATGCAATCTTGTAAAGAATTTCTATTCTTTAGATTTTTCTGAGCAAGAAAAGATTCAATTGGATTATGAGTTACAACATTATGAACTTGATGTGGTTAAAGCTCCAGATTTTCAGAATTTGTCTACTCTTGCTGAATTGTGTCAAAAATTGACAGAGACAGGAAAATCAAATATATTTCCTTTAATTGATAGATTAATTCGTCTTGTTTTGACTCTTCCTGTGACAACAGCAACAACTGAACGGGCCTTTTCAGCTATGAAGATTATTAAAACAAGGCTTCGAAACAAGATGGAAGATGAATTTTTAGCAGATTGTATGATTGTATATATTGAAAAGGAAATTGCTTCAAAATTCACTTCAGAGATGATAATTGATGATTTTAGTTCCATGAAGCATCGTCGAGCAAGTTTAAAAATATCAAAATCTTAAAGTATGTAGTTGAACATTGACTTTTATATAATATAATTACTTTTTTGATATATATGCTACAAATCATATTTTGTTAATTTTTTGTTATATTTTATATTTAATTGGCCCCCCTCTTATGAAATTTCTGGTTCCGCCACTGACAGCAGCCACACATGAATTCTACTTGAAAAGCCAAAGCTCATCCAATCACGCCATCTTGTTTTCGGCGCTTAGAGTTAAACTATAAAACTCAGGAATCTGACGCAATGTTCAAGAATTCGAAATAAGATGCGTAGAGAGCAAGAACGTTCGGTGGAGAAACGCAGCGTTTTGGATCTAGAGAGAGAGAGAGAGTACGGAGAGGGCGAGGTAGAAGACAAGCTTGAAGGAGAACTTGCGGAGCTCCTTGAACAGGAGATAGCAGAGAACGATGAAGCCTGAACCAACGAACGAGAGGCTCGAAGCGCCGGCGTTAACACCAGCTAGAATATTGCGCTGATGCGCCGTCAGAGAGACGCCGGCGACTGCGGCGGAGGCCACCATTCTGACGAACCGGTCGGTGGCGTCTATCGCCGAATCGCCGGGTTGGCTCTGAGTTCTGACTCAACAGAGGTGAAACAGTTTCTCCGTTTTTTAAAAGTTGTTTAAAAATTAATTACTTTTATAATGTGACGATGTGAGTATGTGACAATATAGTGAATATATAATTAACTGTGTACAATTCTTTTTATAAAATAATAATAATAATTTAATCTATATTATACAAAATTAAAATATTAGAAGAATTAGTATTTAATATTTTTTTAAATTCAATAATAATCTGTACTATATATTTTTTTATTACATATTTACATTTATAGTTTTACACACTCTACGTAGCTAATCACATACCTTTTATTACTATCAATATCAATTAGTAATGATATTTCATGTTAAAAAAAATGTTAATTAACTAATATTTTTCATTTATTTTGTTTTTGAGTTCACGCTAACTCATTTCTCATTTTTTTTTATACTAAAAATATTGTCTCTATTTTTCTTAAGAAAAAATATTTTTAATTGTTTAGTGAAAATGGCTCGATAAAACTAAGTCGTGTCTTGACTCTTGAGACAAATTTACTCGTAAAATCAAACACTTGAATCCTAGAAATTATACCTCGAAAAGTATACGATGATTTAATAAAATCTAACTTTAAAACTTTGGTTTGAATCTCGAGTGAATTGCACAAATTCAAGAGTTTTAGGATGATAAGGCTTTTTCGTATTTTTAGTGTGTGTGACGTTCTACTTTATCTTGATGATATAATAAATATTAAATAAATACGTACAAAAAGTTATTTTTCAATTGTTATGCAAGCTTACATGATATGTGCTTGCTGCTTGCTTAGGACATATTGTTTGCGTTGATCACTGCTCACAATAAGTTAGTTGATATCATTGCCCAAGTCTATACCTTCATTTACAATATATACCAATATGTTGCGTAACTTTTGAAATCTATGAATACCCTGCTTTCATTGCATCCTTCGATAAATTCAATGAATTTTAAAAGGAGAGTATTCAATATGCATGCACAAAATTGTTTGAGCCAGCTCATTTTAAAAGCAGCAGCAAGGAGCATTGCCGCCATTGCGTTTTCAAGTTTTAACATGCAAGGACCCCGAATTCATGACAATCAGAGGCACGCCCAACTTTGAAACAAAAATTTAATTATATCATCAAAATTCGGAAACTAAATTCAGTCGTTGAATTATAAAAGAACACCAATATAACATAACTAGCATAACCTAGGATGAGTAACACTAAACACTGAACTTATCAAATCTGTAACACAAGCGCTCAAACTCAACTCAATAAAAACCGGAAGCAACCTAATCAAACAAACTGAAGCCCATGTCATCATCAGATTCTTCAGCAGGCTCTTCCTTCTTTTCCTCTTCCTTGGCAGCAGCAGCTGGCGCACCACCGGCAGCAGCAGCAGGAGCAGCAACAGCAGCCACAGCAAATTTGCTTGGATCCTGCATTTAAACCAGTAAGTTGCAAACGAAAAGAATTAAGGCAGCAGTATTTTTAGTGTAAGATCATCCAAAGTTCAGAGACAATACCTTCAAATACTCCTTAACCTTGTCAGCCTCTGGGAATTCTTGTAGGCATTGATGAACATGTGTGGGGCAGCAGCAAGTGTTGGGTATGAGATGGCCAATGAGAGTGCAGTCACCATCGAGACTCCAACGGCAAACTTCTCAACAAGGTCATCCTCAGTGAGGTCAAGAACCTCAGGGCTAAACACTGAACCGTTGTCATACACAGAAAGGACAACAAGACCATATGAGAAGGGCCTGATGCCAAGCTTGGAAAGCAATGCAGCTTCAGAAGAGCCGACCTTGTCACCCTTCTTAATAAGTTCTACAGGGGTGATAATTTCGACAGTACCCTTGTTAATCTTAGTTGGAATGTTCAACACCTGAATTGGAAGACTGATATAAGCAACAAACCAACAATCAGAATAAATTATATAAACAAAAACAAAATTACATACCTGGAAGAAAGAGGTCTGTGAGGGGTCAAGCCCTGTGTTGCCCGGAGGAACAACAACATCAATCGGAGCAACCAAACCAACACGAGCCGGTGCTCCAACCTGTTGATATAACAAACATACAAGACTAAGTTCAACATGCAGTACAGAAAATTATAATAGATTCAAGGAAATGGGTTTCAAATATCATTAAAAGCATCAAATTCACTGGGTAAAAGTAGACCACAACAAACAAAACATCCCACCAAGTGAAGTAGTATCATGCGTTGAGAAGTTTAAATTAACGAAGATCAACACCTTCATTCCTATAAGACTACTACATAAAATCAACAAGCTTGAAGAAATGCAAGTAACATTACTAAACCTTTATGTACACGTCCAAACATCAAAACAATGTTTAAACTTTTGACAGTTAATTCCAGGTAAAAGATAGCAATGAAAAATAAGAAACCATAAGAGACCTACTGAGTATCTTCTTCTATAAGCAACGCAGAACACATACACGACAAAACTAATGCTAGCAAGTCAACACCAAACAGAGCCTAACAATCATTAATTAAATGGTATTACTAATAACAGAAATATAAGAACCAGAGAACAGTTAAATCACCTTGTACTTAGCAACCTCTTCGCTAACCTCCTTCAAGTCACCTTTAGTGAAGATCAATCCCACGTTTCCCTGGTTCAACAAACATAATATTAGAAATAATTTCGTAACATTTATCTCAAAAGTGTAGAACCCTAAACCAAATGAAAGTTTACAATCTTCTCAAAAATAGAAAACAGAAATGAAAGAGTACTAATTTCGGGTTCCACTTACAACAAGAAGGGGGATAAGGCTGAGATACACATTGTTTCCAGTACTCTCAGCGTGCATCCTAACAGAACGCTTCATCATGGTGTTCTTGCCCATAAGAACAATGGAATCACCACGAAGACCCCTGCGAATGTTCTGGAGCTGGTTAGATCCAACGTTATCGGCATTGACAACAAGGATCTGAGTGTATTCCTCGAGAAGCTTGCAGAGCTTAGCATCGTAAGCGATCTTCTTCTCAGCCTTGGTAGGTTTTGGTGCCATTTTTGATGGTGATGAAGATTGCGAGTTTCGAAGACAAAGAAAAAGAGGTGCAAAATCGAGGGCCAAGACGAAGCGGTGGTGCTATGTCAAGGCGGACAGCGAAACGGCGCCGTCTCTTTAACCTCCTCTCTTTGTAAAGGAAATGCTAGGGTTTTGAGGGTGCTACTCAGACTGAAGAGGGAGTCACGTGAGAAATGGAATCGCTTTGTCTTCTGTTTATATACACATCTCTAAGGAGTTTATTTTTTTTTTTGGACTGGGTCTCTAAGGAGTTTTTTGAGAATCGAAATTGTAGAAATTTATAGGCCCAATGGGCTTTTTCACAATACCCTTAACGGATCAATGGGCTTAAGACCAAAATAAAAAACAAAATAGATTCATCTAGTGGTTACCCGTTAGTTTATTTAAATAAGTGACGGAAGTTCGAATTTTTCGTATTCTATATGCAGCAATCCATTAGTTAGTTATAAATGTTTAAATGGAGCTTCATACATAACATATTAGTCTTTGATCCATTCAATTGGAAGATACCCTGAGAAACAAAAAAAACACACGCAAACAAACAATGATGTTTCCTTTTTTTAGTGGTATTGTTGGATTTAATAGATCAAAAACAAATTCATTGCGGATTTGAATTCTATTTCATAGAAGCCATTAGGTGGTTTATTTTGCTAAGTTTGGTGTAATTTTTAACTAGTTTTATGTGAATACAATTAAACAATTTTAATCATAAAATACAAACACCTTTTTTGTAAACTATTTCAGGTATTAATTTAACAATTTTTCAGCTTCTTTAATAAAACCATCAAAAGCCTAAAACATCTTGGTATCATATAAATTCTAATCCCAAGGCACATAACCTTATCTAATGAGACGGGCTTGCTTGGATGCTTTACTAAACAGTAAGGCTAGTATCTATGAATGAAAATTGAAAATAGAGATGTAATTGAAATATGGAAGTATATATGATGATGACTGCTACTAATATGTAGGAAATTATTGGAAGTTTGGCAATTATAATTAGTATTAGGAATTTAGGATTTAGTTAATTACTATTTCTCCACTTTATATTATAGATGAGATGATGATGAATTTGTGCTTGTCCACTGCAATTGTTTTATAACTGTGAACAAACATGACAATAGATTCCCAAATTAAACGGGCACAAGAAATCACCCATAAAGGACGAAGGTAAAGCACAAGCCACTTCACCCCATGCTTCAAAACCTTGTCATGTATGTATTCATTGATTTCATTCCATGGCACAAAAATGGGTATGCCGGGCCCCATCTTATTCATATATTTTCCTTTTTTAAAAAATGTTTGATTTATAAATATATATCTTTTAATAGTATTTTACCTCTCTAAACTTTAATACTAAAGAAAAAAAAACTAACCTCTTTCTAAGTGTATTACTCCGTAAAGAGTGTTTCATTTATAAAGTGACTTTACTAAACCATAGAAATGAAAAAGAAACTGAGCTGTGGGGTTTAAAATAGATTACCACATACTTTGCTTACATTCCTTGCCCTACCTCATACAAAATGTGATAATAAGGCACTTGTCTTTTTCATTGGCCTAGAATTGAGTCAAGTTAATTCACGAATTAGTTCGAGTTCAACTTGTTAATAGTTTAATAAGCTAAACTCGTAAATTAGTAGGACGAATTTGAGTTTGAAATTGAGCTCATAAATTAGAAGAGTCGAACTTAAACTTGTATAAATTCAACTTATTAGTTCATGAGCTGTCTCGATTATATATATATAAATATATTTTTTTATTTTGTTATATTTAAGTTATAATATTTTTGTTTATTTTATTATAAGTTAAATGGATGATAAAGTCCAACGTGATAAATCTAGTCAAATTGTTCAGGATAAAAGAAAACAAGAGAGACGTATTTATATATTAATGTTCTTAATTATTTAAAATTTCATAGTTATTTTTTATATATAACTTTGTTGTAGGATATAAATAAAAAAATTTACAATTGATAGATAGACAATATATAAAATTTATCTTTTTTAATATTTTTTAATATATATAAATTATAATATATTGGTATAAAATTATAGATTATGTTCTTGTTATTTAAGCCAGCTCATGAGCTTTCGATAAGCTGAACTTGAGTTTAAGAAATAAGCTCAATTATTAATGAGTTGAGCCCTAAACCAAGCTCAATTTTTATGAGCCGAACTTAAACTAGTTTACTCGGCTCAACTCAATTCACTTCTAACCCTATTTGTGCCCATTCTTCATTGATCAAAATGATGGTATGATTATAAAAAATGCATGTTATGGTAGAGAGTGAAAATAGTGAAGAGATACAGAGTTTCTTTGATGAGTGGTTGGATGGCCATCCTATAAAATATCTTATTTTATTTTTATTAATTTTTAAAATAACATTAAGCCTTCCTCTTCATCCTATGCATAGCAAAACCTCTTCATCTTAGAATTGGCCATTATAAACATACAAACTTCATGTATCATGTAATGATGTAATAACCTTAAAATTGTCAAACTGATAGCAAGTAATTAGTAAAAGTATGAACAAACACTTCCTTCAAGTGCTTGCTTGTTGTATACATAACCAAATCTTTGAACCTCAATTGCCACTTAATGACAACTTGGTTTCCAATGTTATTACTACAATTTTTCTGGTATAGAGTGTTTTGTAGTACTAAGTCCACCTTAGACAGTAACAAAATTCACTTGCTGCCGCTCCCAAATTGTTGAGATAAAACTGTCCTTTACAAAATCAAATAATAAATAAACACATCATTTTCTTTCTTCTTTCTTTTGTTTTTTTTTTAATAATTTACTTTTTGCTATATGTTACATCTTATAAGTTTTCATACAATGTGTATAAAACATTCTACACTTGTATTCATGAATGACATATCATAGAATAATTAATATAGTCAAACTTACTTAGTGATTTTATAACATATCATTGAGTGTAAGGGTCAAAATTTTCTTGTATATTTTGGACCCTCACATTCAACAATGTGTTACTATAGTTTATTTTGAATATTTGACTATATCAACAATTATAAGTGTCAAAATCAAGAACAAGTGTAGAACTTTTATACATATATTCAGAAATTAATTTTCTTGAACCTGTTCTTCTTCTATGTTATCTATACCATGCTACCTTGTATCTATGTTACCATTTTGATTAGTGGCAACATACACAAATGGCCGCAAGAAAATATCATCAAAGTCTTGGAGTGGCTCCAATGTCTTGACAACATCACTCATAGTAGGCCTTGGATTTGGATGGTGACATAAGCATCTATAAGCCAAAGAAGCAACCTTCATGGCACCTTTCATGGGGAATTGACCTTCCAATTTTTTATCGATGATTTGCTTCAATTTCTTTGAGTCTCTTAACATAGGCCTTGCCCACCCCACCAAGCTTTTTCCTCTGTTTGTGAGGGACTTGTCCACTACCCTTTTTCCTGTTATTAGTTCCAATAGAACAACTCCATAGCTATACACATCACTCTTGGTTGTAAGGTGACCTGAAAATCATCATACTTTGATTTAGCTTCAAATATTTTCAAATAGATGCGTCATGAAACCACTCATCCCAAAAGTTTAAGCTGATAGGAGAAGGCAACATGAATAGTTATATCTATGACATGATGATTTGGTTCATCCTGAATTTAATATGCATAACTAAGGCTTGTGACATTTTAGACATTAACAATATACCTGTCATGATGTATTCAGGAGCAGCATAGCCATGTGTTCCCATGATTCTTGTTGTTACATGTGTGTCTTCCCCTTCAGGTCCATCCTTAGCCAGACCGAAATCCGACAGTTTCGCCGTAAAATCCTATATTTGGAGATGTAACATAAGATAAGATGATCCTTAAGAAGGTGTGAAAATAGCAGATTATATAGAACTTACCGAGTCTAGTAAGATATTTGAAGCTTTGAAATCCCTATATATTACAGGTTTATCTGCTCCATGAAGGAAGGCCAATCCCTTTGCTGCTCCTAATGCAATTTTCATCCTTGTTGACCATGGCATGGCAGCAGAGTACCCTGCTTTTTGAATCACAGGCCTTAATACTTTCTTTATGGTAAGTTACCATGTTTTATTTTATCAATATCATTGCTACTTTTCATCAGAACCCAAAAAAAACAAATAGAATTTGGAAAATTGTGTGTCCTTGATATATAATTAGAGTTTAATTTTCAATAGTTATTTTGTTAATGTTACATTATGTAATTATGTGTATAAAATTATTTTACACTAGCAGTACATCAAAATTAGAAGGAATAAAAAAAACATACTTCTGAAGAGTTGATTCTCCAAGCTTCCTCTTGGCATGTATTCATACACCAAAAGCCTGTTTTCATCCTCATAACAATAACCAATTAACTTAACAAGATGTGGATGTCTTAACTGCCCCAGAAATATAATCTCTGCCTAGAAAAAAAAAATAAAACAAAATGTTCCCAATTAGTAAAAATAACACCTTCTTCTTAGTACTTAAGCCTAGTCCTACTTGATCATAAATTACCATAAAAACCATAATCATAAGTTTATTATGTGGGACTAATAAAGAAATGGGGTGATAAGGATATTATCAAATATTATTAAAATTACCAGCCACTCCTTATGACCTTGCAAGCCTTCTAAGTCCAATCTTTTAACAGCAACAGTTTGAGGCTTCAAATCATGCCTAAGTTTATCATCAAAGAAGCCTTTGTAAACAGGACCAAAACCACCTTCACCAAGCATGTTACTCCATGAGAAATTGTTTGTTGCTTCTCTTAACTCCTCAAGTGTGAATGCATAAAGCTTTGATCCAGCTAGTGACACTGAAAGATCTTCAATTGCTTGTGATGAACTTGAATTGCTTACATCTGATAAACATAGCCTCTGGAATGAACCTTGTTTCAATTTTTTCTTCTCTGATTCTTCTTCTTCCTCCATTTCCAAATTGAATTCACTCTTGCAATTGCAACAACTTAGGATCAACATCATAGATTTCCATGTTGTCTTCTTAGTACTACTACTCATACTAAAACAAAAACCTTGTAATGTAATGTATCAAATAATTGTTAACAACTACTACCTCTTCTTTGGAATTAGGAACAGGACATAGATAGAAGTTGGGATATGATTGATGACCATTGAATATAAAAAATAAGTGAAGGCTGAGAAATTTATATAGTATATACACATTCACCTACTACCTTACAATAATTAACAAGATTATTATTGGAAATTAAAATTGTAGTAGCGAGATTCCTTGACTTCTTATTAGATAGAGGATGTGGATGGATGCTATGAGTTCATTACACTTTAGGCATGAATTATTAATAATCATTTTTTTTAATTAATTTTGATTTTTAAGTGACACATTTTCTATATATGTTACAATTAATTAAAGGGCAAGTAACTTGCCTACCCTGTTGACTTCATTGTTACACAAAATCTTTCATCCCCTAACTTCCATACATTTGTATCATCATATTTATCATATATTCGTATGTGTATTTGTATATGTGTATGTATATGTATACGTATATCTATTGTCTTGCATCCCTTGCCGTCCACTTTTTAAAAAAATTAAATTAAATTAAATTATTTTACAAGTTTGATGCACATTATTCCTTGGGAAGAAAGCACAAACAATATGAAGAGATTTTGACAAAATTCAAGTAATAAGTGCTAAACCATTACCAATTATCAAATATGTCGTTGCATACATCAAAGGTTTTAATTTAATCCTTGCTACAGCGCCATAAGGTAGCGTTTGGTAGAGAGACAGAGACGAAAAATTGAGACTGAGAGACAGAGACTAAGAGATAGAAATTGAAATAAATTTTAGTATTTTGTTTGGCGCAAAGTAGGAGACAGAAATTGAAGCAAGAATAAAATTCTAATTTAATTTGTACAAAGAGTAAAATTAGAATTAGTTAATTGAAATAAAAATATTTTATGTATAAAATGTTATTAAAGTTTCAGTCTTCATCTTTAAAAATTTTAGTCCTCTGTGTCCCTACTTTTTTGGAGGTACTGAAATATTGAAATTTTGAGAACAAAAACAGAAATTTTAGTACCAGTCTCTCAACCAATAAACATAATACTGAATCTCAGTCTCCCAATCTCTATTTCAGTACCTCAAAACAAACGCTACTAAGAGTTTAATTTTGTTATATTCAGGAGAGTTAAAAATTTTATATCATTATTTTGATTCAATTTTTACTTTTACATGATCATTTAGGTCATGTATATAACTTATTTTTATTAATAATATTCGGTAATGAATTTGAATTCGATTTAGAGTTTAATTAGGGAATCAACTTTTTCGGTTAATATTAACTAGTTTTTGAAGTTATAGTTTTATCTTAAATTCTAATTTTAAATCTAAATTCTCTAAAAATAAAAGTTAAACAAATTATAATAAAAAAAATTGACTAATATTAATTCATTAAAATTTTATTCTCTATAATTTTTTTAATTTAATTTGTTTAGATCTAATCTACTAATACCCATAATAATATATAAAATATCAATATATAATTAGCTGTTTATGTGAAATATTTTTCCACTCAAAATATTTATAATAAAAGGGAAATGTGTTTTTGTGGGATTCTCAAGGATTTTATTATGGTTATCTAATAATTCAATATTTTCATATGCTTGGTTGGTAAAGCCCTTCTGGATATTCTTGTTGTTAAGATGTCAAAATCAAACAATAAACAAGAAGACAAAGAGACTTTTTTTAAAAAATAAAATTCTTATGGAGCATCAAGCACAGCTTCTAGAACCTAAGCAAGCTAGGCTCTTAACGGAACAATAAGATTTAATTTGTTCTTTATTGTAATTTTATTTTTTGGACTTTTTCATTGAGTCCTAATAATTAAATTAAATATATCAAATTAAAATGCGTGTGCACTTTGGTTAGCCACATAAGATTGTAGAAATGGTCAATACAACCAAGGACTCCAAGCTTCTAGCTTTCATGGGAAATAGACAAAAAATAATTAAACTCCACAAAATAAGCACCTGAAAAAAATTAAATATTTCAAAACCATAATTAGTACAATTTTTTAAAAATTATTTACAATAATATATTTTTTAGAAAATAAATATATATTTAATATATTCTAAAATTATGAGACAGTATTATTTTTGTCATGTATAACAAGTTAGAGTGACAGTAATTTCTAAAGTGTTGCAATTGCTTTGCCTTCCCAAATTTCAAATTGATTAATGACTACTGAAATAATTATTCTTTTCAAAGTAATTATTATGTAACTATTTAGTATCACGTTATTAATAAAAGCGTTTTTTTTCGCACAATAACTATTCTAAAGTCATCACATGCATGACATTAATAGTATAAAATATTTTATTTTGTAACAATAATGTATTATCGAAATATTAAATTACTTCTCTACCTTAAAATTAAAATTCCACAGGAGGCAGAATATGCCATCCTCTGATCTGGTATAACACAACTTTCATCTTGAAATTTTGTGGGTTAATATCATATTCGGCTACCAATAAAAATTTTTAGTAGTGATCCTTACCAGCCGAACATCTAGTATTGACACCTTATCTAGTTTTTCATTTAATATTTTTAATTATATAATCCGTCGCGGATCTGAGCTCCATTTAAGGGTCTGTCTCGCTAGCTAATAACTAATGGATAAGTGAGCTGACCACTCGACCAACCCAAGTTGGTTGATAAGTAAAACTTTACAATAAACCACAAATAATAATAAACCACAAATGGTTATATATATATATAGAGAGAGAGCATCAAACTATAGGTTACAGCTATAGTAGTAGCAATAGACATCTAAATCCGTTTTAAATAAGTACCTAGATATTCATTCTCATTCAACAATCAAAATCCTTAATTAGACTTTATGCTTATTATGTTAACATTGGCAAGGAAGTCAACATTATATGTAATCATTCTTTGTTTTCAAAATATTTATGGCTATACTAATTAGCTTTTAGTGATATGTATGCATGTCTACATTCTTTTTACTTTAAATATTGAAACAAAAACGTTAGAACATCTCCGATGGAATAAATTAATTTAGAGTTGAAATATGCATTAAAATTGATTTATGAAATAAAAATGATATAATTACATTGATAAAATAATTAAAAATAATATAAAATTTTAAATAAACTAAAATTAAATATTAGAAATATAAATTTTATTTTTAATTTATTATTTATGAGATATAATTTTAAAAATATTTTTATAAAATCCAAAATAAAATTAAAATTAGAATTAGCAGTTTAGCACATTTGTGGTGTTCTACTTATGTAGCATGCACTATATATTAACTTTACTTAATTATTTTGACACGGTTATTGTAAAATAAGATCAATGTGGTAAATTAAATTTTAGAACTCACGATCCTTGTTTAAACAAATAAACGAGTTGATAACTCGATTAATTTAAATTAGTTATTTATTATATAGATAAAATCATAAAAATGAATATAATTAAATATTATATTAAATATTTTATATTATTAATATATTAAAATTAAACTCTAAATGACTAAAGTAGAATCTACAAAAAATTAAAAAAAATAACGAGCATTATATAAAAGATATTTAGTGATATGAATTTTTTTTTTTTAACTAAGTAGGTGTACTTTAAACATATTGTTACTAGATGATATAAAATCATATTTTTACCAAAGGTTATATTTTGTGTTTAAGGTCCACCACCACCTCCCTCTAAAGAGCAAATTGCGTGTGTAATGAAAAAAAAAAGGGCAATTTACCCAAATAAATAAAGTTGGTAAAACTTTTATCTAAATACACAAAACAGAAACATGTTACGTACATGTGCATTTTTACCTTTTTATGTAATCCGTAGAAAGTAACCACGGTTTTTCATACCGTGACTGCCAGGGACAGATTATGAATGGTGGGTGTTGTGTGTAAAGCGTGACAAGCTGCAACGGATTACAAAGGGAGATAGCAAGCATAAACCGTGGCTGACTCCTACGATTTATGAAGAGGGTGCAGTAAACGTAAACCACTCTAGCTTCCCACGGTTTACGTGTTAGGGGCTATAAATACATAATCCGCTGAAACTCCAATAATAATTATTGATATTCATCCAATATGTTTTCTTTTTTTTATCTTATTAAAAAATAAAAAATTTTACTCCAATCACAGTTAGACATACTAAAATATTATCACGTATCAGTGTGTTCAATTTTACTTTTAATATGAATTTTTTAAATGAATTTAGAAATAAATATATTATTATTTATTAAAATAAAAAATATTTTAAATACTTTGTATAATTAAAAAAAGATATTAAAAATAGTTAAAAAATTACTTTGTATTTTAATATGAATAAAATATTAAAATATCATTGTAATTTATCTAAAAAATATTTTATATTTTATATATATACGTATCTCTGTGTCTTATAAGATTTTAAAATTCGTGTGTCTACATATCTCATATCACCTTAAATACTATAAATAAAAGGCTAAAAAAATATACAAAAATATTTATAATTAAATATAATAAATTTAAAATAAGTTATTTTTATTGATAGCAGCTTATAAATAAGTTATTTTGTGTTTAGATTTTTAGTTATAAAAATACTTATTTTAAAGTTGTAGCGTTTGGATAAATAAGTCAAAAAATACCATTTTTTTCACAAGAAATGGATAATAATAAATACATTTTAATATTGAATGTTGATTTTCTATAACCTAATCACTAAGATTACAATTATTTAGGCAATTAATTCTTTGTTTGCTCTCTTATTAGTTTCATTTTTTAGGTAGAAACCGGTTCTTCTACTTCATCTTCACCCGTACCAATGTTCTTGTATGTGGTAAATAGTAATAAAATTTTAATTCACAATAATCTTGATGGCAATGCCAAAGAAATTATTGTATAGTTAGTGTTTGCTGTTTTATTGTGTATGATATGGTAGATACAAATAAAAAATAAATGTGAAATGTGTGTTAATGTATATTTTGTTGCTTCTTTTTATTTTTTTTTACTTCTATTAAAATTTCTTTCTCTTTTATTGGGGTCAAGAACTTGCTATAACTAACTATAAAAATAATAGCAGCTCTATAAAAATAAAATCACATAAAAAAAATAAAATTAAAACTGAGATTTTATACTGCACACAATGTTAAATACAAATTTAATAATAAAAATAGAGTAATAAAAAAAACTGGAAGGAATATATGCAATAGGTGGTTCAGATGGAACATTGTTTTAAAATGGTGGTGGAATGTCAATATTTTTCAGTAGATAAATTATTACGTGAAAATGATGGTGGAAGGCCACATTACATGAAAATAATGGAAGGCCAATACTTCATAAACCGTTGTAGCCCACGGTTTATCATCACCTCGCAGCCTTAGTAAACCGTGGTGGCTTGCCACAGTTTACACACAACACCCATCATTCATAATCCGTTCCTGACAGTCACGGTTTATGTAAAATTAGAAACTGTAATTGCTTTTCACGAATTACATAGAAAAGTGAAAATGCACATGCACGTAATATATTTTTGTTTTGTGTATTTAGGTAAAGGTTTCACCAACTTTATTTATTTGAGTAAATTGCTCAAAAAAAATCACAAAATATATCTTCTAAATATTTTGGCACAAATAAAAATATTCTAAATTTTGTTATCAATAAAAATATTTTTAAATAATTTAAAAATGTGTCAAAATATCCATTATAATCAAAGACCTGTTTCATTAACAACAAAATATAATATGGTCTACTTGTTAATATTAAAATTTTATTTGCTACATAAAAAAGTCTATTTGTCACATTACTATTTTTTATTATCAACGTATAACATTTTAGTTTATGAATGTGTATTTTTGTCGTATTTTAACATAATTTAAAAATATTTTTGTTGATAATAAAATTTAGAACATTTTTGTCGACAACAAAATAATTTAGATACATTTTTTTATAATTTGCCAAAAAAAATTAAAGTAAAAATGGGTCCTTTTTATTTGTTAATCTCAAATCAATTTAATTATAACTACATCTTATTAAAAATGGAGAGAATTTGGAATAACAAATAGAAAAATCCATAAAAATTCTAAACCAATCAAATTCTTATTTTTTAATTCCAAAAAAATAATTAATTATAAATCAAATCAATTCTAACTTCAGTTTGAAAAGATTCCATACGCTACCAAAGAGGGATTTACATAACTAACACATTCTAGTGCTAAGTAGGTCCTGACTCAGCAGTATTAGTCTTAATTGGAGATGGTGTAAAATAAGCCACCAAATCACTTGTTTAACATATAAAATAAAATTTAAAAATAAATTAAATAATAAATATATTTATACACAAATATATAATAAATAATAAGTAATGTTACATAATCAACAAACATTATTATCTTTTGTCAACACTTAGCTAATAATAATTCGCACTCATATTTATAGATATTTTACATACAAAAAATATATAATTTACACCTATATGTATTAAAATTTTGTACACATAAATCAATATATTTTGTATGAATCAATACAATTTACATCCATATTTTCTAAAATTTACAGCCATAAATTAATAAAATAATAATTTAGTGTTTGTATTGGTCAAATAATAATAAAAAATACAAAAAATATTGGTCCCTAAGAATTTCTCATAAATAATTTGATAACTAATTTATAGGGTGTGTATAATTTTTTAAAAGAATGAAAAATAAAAAAACACAAAAAATAAGAATACACAGTTGAAAACACCAGCATCAATAATAACTAATGGAATGAGTATAAAACCTGAAAGTAGTCTTATGAACACTTGTATGAAAGAACTCAAAATGAAAAGAAAGTCATTAAACTCAAAATTAAGTGATCAAAATTTAAAATCAAAAGCAACAGAAAATTAATGATTTCTATAAGTCATTTTCAGAGACACATTAAGATTCAGTTTGGGTAAACAATTTAATTAAGTTTCTTTTGATAAAATAGCTTAAACAATAAATGGTTATATTAAAAGTAGTTCATAAATAAATTAGTTTGTATTTAGGTTTTTAATTCTAAAAGTGCTTATTTTATAGAAATTTGATAAAAAAAATAATAATATTATGAAAGAAGTCATTTTTTTAAACTTTTTTATAAGTTGCTAAATAACTTCTTAAAAAACTATAATTTAATTTTAAAAATTATGCCAAACATTAATACTACTAATTTTTATAAGTCAAAAACTCAAAAAATAATACTTTTAAAACTTCCCAAAATGGCCCAAGTGTTAAGGGAAGCGAAGCGATGAAACTTTAAACACAGTGTTCCACTATGAACTACTACACCCCAAGTTGCAATGAGTACACAAAATTGAATTAATATCAATTAATTATTAACTTTATTTACCTATTTGTTTATACATAATTAATTAACCACAAATTAACATCCAATTGATTGAGTAGTAAACATACTAAACAGTGGCGGAATTTGGAATAAAATTTTGGGGGGACTACATAGAATAATTGTTAAAATGCTTTTTATATGAACTCCATTTAAGATAAGCTCGTCTAATCTCATTTCTCTGGTTTTGGTGATATTGCCAAATTTAAAACTGTTTTTCAGGGTCTCGTTCCAAAAAATTAAGGTCAAACTTATCAGATGTAACTTTTTGAACTTTTAAAAGTTGTATCTCACTTTTTTCGCGATTCATTAAAGTAGAAAAACTATCTACATGTGTTGATATTGTAAAAATTATATGTTCTCCTTCTTAAATATTAGTCTTCCTCTTAAAAAATGCATCAATTCTTTAATTTTTCATTATTATTTTATAATAAAATTTAAATATATATCCTGTAGAATATGTAAAGAAGAAGTTAGAAGAACAAATATTAAAATTTATAATATTTATTGAATTTTTTTTATCAATTTATACAAATACAATAATATTAATACTTATTGAATATTCAATTATTTTTTATCATATAAAAAATTAAATTAAATAAATAGTAAAATATAAAATAATATTAAATTAAATAAATAAAAATATCTAATTTTTTATATTTAAAC
>NC_029777.3:106738325-106759549 GCF_000817695.3 Arachis duranensis
TTTATTGTTATCTGTGTTTATTAAAAATTATTTTTTATTTAATTTATCAAACATATATACTATAATATTTAAAAAGTAATCCTTTAAAAACTAATTTTTATAAAGTATTTTTGAAAAATAAAAATTTTTCCAAACCAAATAAAAATATTCTATTGATGAAATAGTCATATGACACTTATTACAGATAAAAAAAAAGCATTAGATCTAAGTTTAAAGAAGAAAATAAAATATTTTTTATGTGAAACTATAATTAGAAGGTGAGCTTGATATTCGATTACAAAAAATTTTAATATATAAAAAAAAAGATAAATTATAACCTCATTTGTTTTTAAATTTACACAAAAAATACCATGACATTCACTATAACAAAAAGTGTTTTTAATGATAAATTTTTAGTGACAATAATATAATAATTATTATATGTCTTATTTAACTTATATTTTTGTGACAATTATATATTATATTTATTATCATATGTTATAATGACAATTATATACATTTTAATTTATGATTATTAAATAAGATTTTGTCGACAATTATATAGTTGACGCTAAAATTTTTTGGTGATAAAGTATAAAATAATTAATGTTTAATTATTGATAAATTTATTAATATTTATTTTCATTATCGTAAAAGTAAAATAAATGACCGTTAGAAGTAAACTTTTTTAATAGTGATTGTAAGATATCCTAATTACTTTACATGAAAACTACAATTTTTTTAAATATCTTTTAATTTAACGGCTAATAACTAATTTGTCACGAATTTAAATTTTATTAGTATATGTTTCCGTGTAGTACATAAAATTATATAAAAAAAATTTATTAAAATTTAAATGAAAAATATCTATAGTAATTATTATTATTATAAATATTTTACAATTTAAAAATATTAAAAATAATTAATATTTGTTTTAATCAATTTGAATTGGATGAATGGTCATCTCATTTGTCCATTTAAATAAGATAATAATTCATTAGTTAGTGACAGGCCCTTAATAAATAGAGTATCAATATATGGTGGATTAGTCATCGACTTACCGAGTTAGAAAATCCGTTGAAAAAAATTGTATTTGTCTTTAAAATAGATTAATTTTCCATTAATAGCAATACTTATGGACTTTTGTTTTGTTGAAATTTACTTGGGACAATTTTATTTGTTGGTATCATATTCATTCTTGAAATCAAAACAATATGATCAGCATTGTTACTTGTTAAAACTTCACATTTTATGAAATGATTTCTAACACATTTTATAAATGATTTCTAAATTTTTAAATTCATAAACTTATGTCATTACAAAAATTGTTAGATCGATCTATTAATATTTCTTGGTAACATAGTATACCGAAATACCATCATTGAATATTAGTTAGTGCGAAGAGAAACCAATAACAACTTTTGTTATTCAATATATAATTTATTTTATTAAAAAATAAATTAATATTTTCTAAACTTATAAATACATTTTTTTCTAATTTCTTACATTATTTTATTTAACAATATTTATCATTAAAAAATAGCAAAAGACTATACTATTTTACAATATATATGATGTGCAAAGTAATTTCTTATCTTGAAATTAATTCTGGTTAGTGAGATAAAATTTAAAATATTTTTTATTTTCTTACTCAAATTTAAATTTAAATTTAGAATTGATTAACAACTCATTTTTTTAATTTCAATAAAAAAATAAATTGGTTCGATATAAAATATTGAACATTTAATAATTTCAATCATTTAAATTTTAATTACCAAAAATTGGATTAAAAATTAATTATAAATTTAATAATTGATAATATATATTATATTATATTAGTACGTAAATAATAATATCCAATATATTAATTATTTATTTTTTTGACAGATTTAATGTATAATTTATTGAGAATTGATTTATTATCCAAAATTTTTTTCATAAACTTTGTAATATGTAAAAATAGTGATCTTATTTTTTATTATTATTTAAGAAAATTTTCATAATTTTTTAATTATGTAATTAACTTAATTCATAACCTTTATTATTATTTTTATACTAAAAAAATATCAATTTATATTATTTACATATTTTTCACTACTAATAAATAAATAAGTATTTGCACTATTATACTTATTGTCCTAGATAATAACTTAAATTACTTATTTTGTATGTTAAATAATATTTTATGTGTTAAATTTATGAAATATTAAGATAAAAATATTGTTCAATAAATTATATAACCAGTCATTATATATATATATATATTCAACAAATTATATAAATAGTCATTACAGAAAAAAAAAATTATGTATCATATATAATAATTCTTGATATATATAGTGTCATGTATATATTAAGATTATCTATTTTAATTATGTGAGTAATTATTTTTATTTTCACTTTTTTGTTACATTAGAAAATAATATTTAAAACTAAAAAAGAGATAATTAACTTTTTTAATTTGAATTAAAAAATATCTTATAAATAGATCCAACTTATATATATACTAAGTGTTATAATATTAAATAGTATAGTATTTGCTATAACAATGACTTAAAATATTAATCCAAGATATATTTGGACCTAGTAAGACCTCAATGCAAGTAAGATCAACTAAAATCTATTGTTAGGGTCTTAAATCCGACTTAGGTTCATTACCTTAAATGCCCAACGCAGATGAAGTCCATGTGTCCTCTCTTAAATTGACTCAGATTGGATCACGTTGCTAGTTAAATATGGTAATGAGTACTCAGGGGAACGTGAGAATTCCCCTTCCTATCCCTCACTCCTATTTTGTCTCGTTCCTTCTCTGTCATTGCAAGTTCCTGTTTAATTATTCCTTAGGGAATGCAAATCTCCTCGGGTATCTACGAATATTCTTTGAAAATTTTTGAAAAAAATTAACACAAAAAGATATAATATAATAATCATAAAATAATCGATTCAATATAATTTAACACAATTTATAACATATTCGTTATGAAAAATAACATTTCAAAAGGAGAAAACATTAAAACGTAATCCAACATAATAACATAACATAATTTTTTAGGATGATACTGAGTGACGTAGTGACGGATTTGAGAGGCAAAAAAAGTGAGTTAGAGAGAGAGGATCAAAGCTTTTTGATTTATATAAATATGTAAATTGAGACATGCACGTAGCTTTTTTTTTATTTTGGGGGATATACGTAAATTGGTTTGTAAATTGTTTATAAAGGTGATTTACCCCACGTATTATAACTTGTGAAATCATAATATTTTGAGAAGTGATGTATAGACAACTTAAATGTTGATAAGTTTGAAAAATTTTAAAAAAATAAAAATATCAAAATATTACATATTGACCCATAAGATTTTTTTTAAAACAAAATTGTCCATAGTCTATGATTATTAACTTTAAAATTATATATATTGTTTATTTTATATATTTTTTATTTAATAGAGACATATAATTTTGTTATCGGCGATGTTAATAGTTATAAAGAGATTTTTACCTTTAAATAAATTATAGAGAAATTAAAAATAAAATTGGTTGCTATTTTTCTGACAATTTATTTATTTATTAGTTTAAATTAAAATTAAATTATATATTTAATTTATATTTATTTGTTTATCCTAATGATTATATATAATAGACAATATATATAAGTATGTTTTGAAAGAAACTATTGAATTTTATATAATTAAAAGCTAACTATGAAATTAAAACTAAGATGAAGTGAAATACAATAAAACTATGAAATTAAAACTAAGATGAAGTGAAATACAATAAATATATGAGGAGTGAAAGTAAAGTAAATAATTAAAAATAAGATAATAAAATAATTAAAAAAAGTAAAAAAGACAGAAAAATAATGCATGTAATTGATAAAAAAATACACTATAAAAAAATTAGTATAATCAATAAATATATGAAAGACAAAAATTAAGATATATTTTTGTTAAAAAATTCAAAAAAATATTATGAAAAATAACCTATTAATTAATCATGTTTTAAGAAAATATTATAAAAAATTTTAATGTTAGTAAATAAAATAGTAACTCCTTTAAGAACTATTAATCAAAATACATAAAAATACATTCTGATTCATAGATATAGAAAATAATAAGAGAATGATTTAAATTAAATTCATTTATTTTATTTTTTATTTATTATTTATTAAATAATTTAATGTTTATTTAATTTTAGTCAAATCAGATAATATAATTTATTAGTTACAATTAATGTTATTCACTCTAATGGTATAATTGAAATATATTGAAATTCTAAAAGTAAAATTACAATTAAATATTAAGGATAAAATTAAAATAAAGTTGTATTTGCTATCTTGTAATTTTTTTTTAATAAAAATCTCATTTATACATTTTTAAAATGCATCACTTTAATAAAATGATATTTTTATTAAAAAAATTATGATAAATATCTCATATATTTGTTAATAAATTATATATAAATATTTTTTGAAACATATCACTTTTATTATATGAAAATAACTTAAATATCTTTAAATGTGATTATGATAATTTATTAAGTATTTTTAATAATTTACCTCTAACTTTTAATTATAATAAAAATATAAGATATGATGCCAAAAAAAAAGTTAAAGCGACATAAATTTTTTATCAATAAAAAATATATATTTTTCATTTTTTTAGATACGTATTTTTTTTAAGTTATACCTTTTAATTTATATAAATTAATAACAATTAAATGTAAAAAAATACTAATTAATAAAAAAATAAAATTTAAGATAAACATGTCCTGAATAAACTGAAATAAAATGAAGACTTTTAATTATGATCATTAATTATAATCACATATATTTACTTCAATATTTATACTTCAAAAATTTAATATATTAATATTTTGTATTTTTATGTCTCAATTTTAGACTATCATAAATATTAGTTACTCTCCAATAATGACAATAGTTTTAAAAAAATAAACATAATTAAATGATCTTAAAATTATATAATAATTGTTAAGATAATAAAAAAATATACAATTACCTAAAATATAATATTTGTATAGTAACTGAAATTTAGTTGCCAATATAAAAGTAATATATAATATCTTTTCGTAATTAAATAAGTGTTTAATCAAAGAATGAATATTTATATAATAATGCGACAAAATAAATTAAAGTTTGAGTTTAACAATAGCAAGCACTCAAGTTTAAATTTTCATAAATTAATTTATTTTTGATAAAGTGAATTGCGTAATAAAAAATCATAAAAAATTCATATATTAAAGTAGAAAACAATTTATTTATAAATACAAAATTAAAAAAATTATTCTTAAAAGTTGAATATGCAAGTAAAAAAATAAATTATAATTTGCAAAAATTATCTCTAGAATTTGTTACAATAAATAAAAAAACTATAAAAGTCATGTATCTATATAAATTAAATTATATTAAATTATATGATATCTAGATATTTAATCAACCTAATTAATTAGTTTGTAACTGATTTGATTTAATAATTTAGAAAAAAATTGAATAACCCTTTTTAGAAATATACCAATCTAAATAATAAAGAAACAATCAAATCCAAAAAAGTTACAGAACACCTATCATACACTACGATTGTTAGTATTGAGGAAGTTTTAACCATTTATTCTTTTATTGGCTATCTTTTTATCTTCTCTGCACTTTATTTACGAATATGTTAAGAATTAAGCTTATGCTTTAACCTTTCAAAATTCCATATATTCTTGCCAAACACAATATTATTATGTCTTTTTTTTATAGAAACCATTGAATGGAAGAACCGTTGGTAAAAATATGAGGTTCTCTTATAATATATATGATTTTTTATGATAATAAATTAAAAATAAAAAGCATGAAATAATATTGTGTATATTTAAGTTAATTTTAATCTTTTTTAATAACCAGATTTGTCATAACGTAATTGATAAATAATGACAGTTAATACGGATTGGATATGTTTTGAGTATGCTATACATTTTATAATTTTGTACGAAATAATATTAGTTTTAATTTATATATTTATTATTGGGTATTAAAAATAAAAAGTATTTGTATTATTAGCATTTTTTAAATTTTTCATCAACTCGGATCGTGATTAGGCCTAAAAGATCATCTACCTCGTTGAAAATAAATGTAATCCAATCAATTTTCATCTGATAGTGCTATACATTCACATAATCATAGGAGAATTAACTTTAGCGAGATAACAATATGGTATTTAGTTATTACATAAGTATTTCTATATATGAAATTATCAATCAATTATGTATAACTTCTGATAAAAATAATACAACATGAATATTGTTTGTTAGGTAAAAGATAACATATTGACAAAGAAAATTAATTACAATGGGTATATTCATTTTAAAAAATATTTTTCTATATAATATTATAAAAAATATCATGGTCACCCTGAATTATTAGAAGTTCAACTTCCATCGACAGCAATAGAATGCCTAAATTGAGACATTTTCAGGCTATAATATTTATCAAACAAACAATTAATGAAACACTCATCCATACCTTCTCATTTTGAGTATATTTATACATAAAAAAAAAAAGTTGAAACAACAAAAGCAATAAAAATAATTATTTTTATAATTTTGTATGGCTATCTATATACAGAACACCAAAAAACCATGATTATCTAACAAAATTTATTTTATTTATTGCATTCAATTTGAATAATTACAAAATCATCTTATTTTAGTTTCGTCCTTAATTCACATGATTTAAATTTATCTCAATAAATATGATTTGATTTGATTTAATTATTAGTGAAAAGTATCTCGAGAATCTATTTTATTCATAGATTTATTATTTTAATTATTTTAATGATTAATTAATTAATCTAATCTAATTAATTAATACAGATAATTAGTATAATTAATTAATCTAATCAAATTAATTAGTTGATATAGCTAATTTATCATAATAAATTGTATTTAATGAGTGAAAAAAAACAAATTGCTAAACATCCTCATAAGCATGTCACGTCAATTCTATCATTAAGTGCAAAAACCTGATTTTTATATAATAGAATAGATAATAAATAGAATATATGAGAATATGATATGTGACATATTTTAATTATGAAATTAGTATTATATACTCGATTTTTTCTGAATCCTTATTGCTTGTTCGTTTACTAATTTTTACGTAATTATTTAATAATTTTCACCTATAAAACTATCAACTACCTAATATTATGATTTAATTAATAAAAATAATGACATTAATATTTTTTCATAAGTCTTGTTATTGTTTATAATTAGAAAATAGCCATAAATAAATTTATTTCCTTAATGAATGTTAATTTTGTTGTCAAATTCTATATTACCTTTAAAATTTTAGCGTAATTGAGTCTAATTTTTATATTTTAAAATGAATTTACTCGAAAAAATTAATATGTAAATCACATTATTATTACAAAATTACTTTTTTAATATAATTAGTAGTGCTTATTTGTACCATTAAATTTAGCTTATAATTATATTAAAGTCAACCTATTTTATTATCTTGTGCCTTCAAACAATTTACATGACTGACATAAAAATATAACAATTGAAAAAAATTTATTACAATGGGTATATTCATTTTAGCAAATATTCTTCTATCTAATACTATAAAAAATACATCGGCCACTTTCAAAAATTGACATATATTCACGAAACAAACAATCAATAAAACATTCATCCGTACTCTCTCATTTTGGGTACTTTTATACATAAAAGAAATTATACATAAAGAAAAAAAATAAAAGAAGAGGTGAAATAGCAAGAATGATAAAAATCCCGATTCTTATAATTTTGTGTGGCCATCTATATATAGTAGACCAAACAACTATGATTATCTAACAAAATTAATTTGTATTTATTGCACTCAACTTAAATAAGTAAGAAACTATCTTATTTTAATTTAGTCTTTAATTCACATAATTTGAATTTAGTTCAATATATATGATTTGATTTGATTTTCTTTAATTATTAGTTGAAAATATCTCATTTGCCTATTTTATTCATAGATTTATTATTTTAATGACTAATAAATTAATCAAATTAATTAATTAGTACACACAATAAATTTGGTTTAATAAATTAAAAAAAATAAATTAAAAAATACTAACAGAATACTAAAATAAATCAATTAGAAAATACTATCAAATCAAATTGTTATAAATTATAATAAATTATATGATATTTTAATATCTAATCAAATCAATTAGTTGATATAGTTAGTTTATCGTAATAACTTGGCCAATTGTAGATTCTTAAATGGAATTCAAATTCATGACGGATTAGTCCTTAACTTGTTGAATATCGTGGGAAGCGAAAAATATCTATACCTAAATTTTATTATATTTTGTCCCCATTACTAAATTTTCTGGGTCCGTCACTGTTCACAGCTTATGTCATTATCGCTGCTCATCCCGTTACCGTCGTTGTTGAGCCCGTCGCCACCATTCTTCTGCCTAGTTTCTTTTCTCTAAGTAAATTTCTCTCTCTCTATATATTTCTCTCTCTCATTGTGAGTCTGTTAAGTTCTTCTCTTCTTCTTCCACAGACTCATCACTTAGTCGCCTTCACTATGAGCCCGGACGTTGCCTTTGCAGTTTCATCTGAGTCTGTCACCGAATAAAATAGAATTTTTTTCAAGTTAAAAATAGACATGCATGAGATCATTTTTGCATGTAATTTCTGAATTTTCTCATCCAAATTTGATCTATGTGGTTGAGTATTTTAGTATAGGATCATCGTAGTTTTGTTGTGACACTAATGTGATAAAAGTTTCGGTAATTTCATAACTAATATATGAGATAGACCAGATTATTAAAGTAATAAGAGAAATAACATTCAGATTTACGCGTAAAATTTATAAGAGGTTATGTCAGGAAAATATATATTTATAACCCAAATAGAAGGTTGTTAGGAAATTATTATTTCTTAATATATTTATGGATAATACATATATTAATTATAATTATAAATTAAGTAATTTCACATTAAATGACTTATATAACGGTGATCTCATTTATTGTCATAAATATTAAATTAAATAAGTCATTATTACTTTTGATTTGGATAAATGAGATTAAAATCATAGATACTATTTTATTTGAGTTTTAGGGTTTAATGAGTGTCACACTCAAATATAAATAACGAGTTTAGAATTTTGGTCTCCAACACATCAAACTCGCCTTCGTAGCTCTTTTCCCACAGTAAAATTGTGATTCAGCCCTATAAAAAATGCAGAAGGTTTTGGTTGACGAAGATCAAAGAACCACAAGAGTCAAGCTCTCTGATCTCAATCATACTCTCGAATGAAGAGACGCTTCCGCACTCTTAGTTATATTTTTTCAGCTAAAATAAAAATTTTATTCAATCAAATGATAATAAATAATTTTATTGAATTAAATTATATTAATGTGATCATTGAATGATAAAGAATGCTAGAAAAATAAATAAATAATATTTTAAGAGTATAAAAATATTAAATTGTCATTTCAATTTACTTTTTTAATCAACGATAATAAATATCTTAAATTAATTAATTTTTTACAAAATTTATACACCTAAAACTATTTTATTTTTTCAAAAATCTTTTGAAAATACAATGGTTCAATGAGAGGTTGACTATTGAGAATTGAATATAATATTTTTAAATTTGTATTTTCAATAAAAAGATGTACTTAGTTCTATCTATCCTAAATAATTCTATATTCATTATTACTTATCCATCTAAATAATTCTAACATGGATAGAATATTATTTTTAGATGCAAAAAATTTAAAATATATTTATTCTATTTCAAAATTTAATATTCATATTTAACTTTGAATTCCAACAAATATGACAAAAAATATTATATTTTTAGTTAAAAAATTAAAGTAAAATATCTATAAATATATTTTTGTGCTTTAGCTTTAGATTTTTCAAAAAAATTTGGCAAGTTAATGGAATCAAATCATATTTCTATAACATAAAAATATAATTAGTCTACCATAATCTTAATCTAATCTTTTAATATAATTAATTTTAATTAAATAATCAAATAAATTGAATATAAATATGTCTAATCTAATCATATAAAAAATAGTAATTTTTTTACAATTAGACATATTATATATTATTATTATTAGTGACATATAAATATTAAAATTATATTAATACATTAATAGAAATATATTATTATAATAAAAAATTGCAAGAATTAAAATAACTGAAATTTATTAACTTTAATTAGTTAAATTAGCATAAAATAAGAAAGAGATGATTAATCAGATTAAATAAATTAAAAAAATATTACTAAACAAAGTGAATATCACAATAATTATATTACTAATTAAAAAATAATCTATTTAATCAATTCAAATTTTTATTGAAAATAGAGAACTAAAGATTATCAATGAATACAAATAAATAGGATATAATACATTAAAGAATAATTTTGGTAGTATAAATAATAAAATTAAATTATTATATACAATTTTTACTTTTTATCTTATTATGATTGAAGTTAACATTAATGGTAAAAAACTAATTTTAAATAGTCCCAATTTGTATTTTACAACATAATTAAAACACAATTCATAATTTTTTATTTTGTGATTAATCAATATTTTTTAAATTTTTTGGTTATGTCTTCTATGTTTTATGATTGATAAATTTTTTTTACAGAACACAAATTTATGATGAGTTATTACAATCATAATTAATTAAAAAAATCAAGAAAAAATTATAAAAAATCAAATAAAAGATAAAAAATAGAGTAAACAATTGTTTTGAAACTAAAAATTTGTTAATTGTGCTAGAAATTCTAAAAATTTGTATCTTATTATATAATCAATTTTGTTACTTATTTTAACCTTATTATTCATTTATTGTATCTAAAAAGTATATAATGTCACACTTTATTTTTAAAAAGATGAAACTCTTCAAATACACGGTATAATATATAATTTAAGAACAATAAAATAAAAATATCTAGAATTTCATAATAGTATTTGAAATTTTCAATGACGATAATACAAAGTGTTTAAATAGACCAAATGAATTCAATTGTTATTCTTTGCACATATTATTTAAATTTGAATCTTAAAATTTACTTTTATCTTTTTTTCTAATATAGATTATTGTTGACAAAAAATAGAGAAAAAATTTATTAGACCAAAAAAATATCCGATCAAAAAATTATTATAAGAAGATTTATAATTAGAGAAGAAAAGAATAAAAGTAGGGCGATGGCCCCCCTAATTTTAATTTTTTACATGTAAATTATATGTAAATTTCAGTTTAGCCCCCCCTTAAAATTTTATTTTAGTCTTATTTTATTGTGTAAATATTTTTTGCCCCCTCTAATATTTCTTCTAGCTCATTTTAGACTTCTAACCTTTGTCTTTGGCCATCTTTTTTTCTGTTCTTTGCTCTCTTTTTTTAAATTATCAAGTTATAAAAAAATAAAGAACAATTTAAGAAAACAAAAGCAGCAAGATCGAAAATAGTAAGATCAATAGTAACTATACAAATCAAAATACATAGGAGAAAAACAAACTATTATATGATAGAATTAATATTAGTATATTTCATCATTAAATAAACAAAGTTAATGCACAACAAAAGTACATGTAAAGAGAAAAAAAAAAAGAAAAAAGAGTTAAAATATCCAAAGTGATAAAAAGATTATTCTATAGAAGACTATAAAATAATGAACTTCTAACTAAATTAAACTGTACTTATTATTATTAGAAAGGGTAAGAGAGAGCAGTAGAGAAAAAGTTTGTGTGTATTCAAGTTGTGTAAAATGATACAATATAGAAGGATATTTATATGTCCTAAGAGAATCGAAATAATAAAGACGTAATATCCTATAATAAATATTTAGATATGTTAAATAATGCTAATTGATCCTAATTATACTCTAACAATTATATTCAATTAATTAATATACATAATATTAAATTGTGTGATACTTAAATATCTCAATTAGTTGATATAATTAATCCACTGTAATGAATTATATTTAATGAGTTAGAAGAAATAAATAAGAAAACATTCTAAGAAACATGCCACGTCAACTTTCTCATTAAGTGCAAATATTCGATTTTTATATAATAGAATAAATAGAATAGATAGATATCTCATTATTCGTTATTTTAACTTATCTATTAATTGTATATTTTTTTTATATTTACCACTCAATATATTAAAATACAATTTATATATCTAGATAATAATTACATAGATATTTAATTAAAAGAGCATTTAATTTTTAAAATATAATAACAGTTTTAATTTCTTTGATTTTTTTTTACATTTTTTGTGTGTTTTTTTTAAATAAAAGACAAGCCTATAGCAAAAATAAAAAGAGATTGTATTATTTATTGAAGAGGAAAAAAACAAATATAATTAAAATTTATACATTTAAAATGTGTTTGAACTTTGAAAAATGAAATGAGACATGAGAACCCAGAGACACTTGGCTTCGATGAATCTGTTTACACCATTCAACTCAGTGTTCTTTAGCTTTTTGTATTTTTCTCTTCTATTTCATATAAATTTATCAGTGCCAAACATACATCATATAAAGTATTTTTTAACTCCATCCTAATTCATATATTATCTTTACTAAACAAAATATAAAAGAAAAAAAAGAAAGTAAATAAATTAAAGTTATTATTATTTAAAGAGACAGTAAATATATTAGAATTTTTGTATTTTAAATTAATTAAGATCTAAATGAAAGATAACATTAATTTTAAAAATTTAAATTAAAATTAACTCAAACATTAATATTTAAATTATAAAAAAATTGATTTTTATATTTTATAAAATATCATACTGGCAGTAATTATAAATATAACGCTATTTAAAATTAAAAATAAAGTAACACAGATAAAACAAATAAAAAAATAAAAAATAACTTAATCTTGTATAAAATTTACCTATAAAATTCTGTACCAAAAAATGAATTTAATTTTAGTATATTAATAATATAAAATATTTTATATAATCATTCAATTTAATTAGATTTATCTATTTAGGTCATTATTGAAAAATAAATTTAAGATACCAATATATAATTACTTTAAATTAAGCAACAATTATCAATACTATATAAGAGACACACTATTCCACTCAGAGTGATTGCCATAAGGAATAATTTTCTAATTTTCTATACTAATATTAGAAAGTTTATATAATACTATATAATAATATTATCATTATCAATACTATATATTATCAAAACAAAAAAAATCACCGTGCTAATATAATATTATTAATATTATACAAATCATCTTTGTATTTATTTTTCTGTGGGTATATAATATTTAATTAACACATTAAGACATATATAATATTTTGTTAATACATATATAATATAAAGTGATTTACAAATTATTATTAATTCATATATAATGTATAATTAAATTTAATGAATTCAATTAAAATAAACAATAAATTATTTATTTTATTTCAGACTTTATAAATGAATAAATTAATTAACTAATATAACAAATTACAATTAATATAATAAAATTAATTAAGTAATATATATTATAATAAATTATATTAATATTTAAATATCTAATCAAATCAATTAGCTGATATAATTAAGTCATGGTAATAAATTGTATTGAATGAGTTAAAATAATTAAATCGGGAAACACTCTCCGAAGTATGCCATGTCAGCTCCATCATTAAGTGCAGACATCCGATTTTTATATAATAAAATAGATTTTCTGAATTTTTATTGCTTATTCGTTGCTAATTTTTATGTAATTACTTAATAATTTTTGCCTATAAAACTATTAACTATCTAATATTATGATTTAATTAACAAAAATGATGACATTAATAATTTTTCATAAGTCTTGTTATTATTTATAATTAGAAAATAGCTATAAATTAATTTATTTCCTTAATGAAAATTTTGTTGTCAAATTTTATATTACCTTTAAAATTTTAGCGTAATTGAGTCTAATTTCTACATTTTGAAATGAATTTACCCAAAAAAATTAATATGTAAATCACATTATTATTACAAAATTACTTTTTTTAATATAATTAGTGGTGCTTATTTGAACCGTTAAATTTAACTTCTAATGATATTAAAGTCAACCTATTTTATTATCTTGTGATTTCAAAAAATTTACACGACTGACATAAAAATATAACAATTGAAAAAAATTCATTACAATGGGTATATTCATTTTAATAAATATTCTTCTATCTAATACTATAAAAAAATACATTTGCTACTTTGAATTGCTATAGGTCAACTTCTATCCACAATAGTAGAATGCTTAAATTGAAATATATTCATCAAATAAACAATCAATAAAACATTCATATGTACTTTCTCATTTTGGATACATTTATATATAAAATAAATTATACATAAAGAAAAAAAAGAAGAAGAAAAGAAAAGTTGAAATAGAAAGAGCGATAAAAATTACAATTCTTATAATTTTGTGTGACCATCTATATATAGTAAACCAGAAAACTATGATTATCTAATAAAATTAATTTGTATTTATTGCACTCAACTTGAATAAGTAAGAAATGATCTCATTTTAATTTAGTCTTTAATCCACATGATTTGAATTTAGCTCAATATATATATGATTTGATTTAGTTTGATTTGATTATTAGTTAAAAATATCTCAATTGTCTGTTTTATTTATAAATTTATTATTTTAATGACTAATAAATTTGATTTAATAAATTAAAAAAATAAATTAAAAAATACTAACAGAATATTAAATTAAATAAATTAAAAAATACTACCAAATCAAATTGATATAAATTATAATAAATTATATAATATTTAAATATTTAATCAAATCAATTAGTTGATATAGTTAGTTTATTGTAATAACTTGTATTTAATGCGTTAAAAGAAATAAATCAGGAAATACTCTCAGAAACATGCTACGTCAGCTCCATCATTAAGTGCAGAAATCTGATTTTTATATAATAGAATAGATAAAATAGATTTCAAAATTTGTTGTTAGGCAAATCATTTAATTTGTTACATTAACGAATTAGGATTCTAATCATGGTGCATAACATCAGTGCTTTAAAACTAAATTAAGAATATTATACAAAAAAGTTCAACTGTTGGTAAGGGCAAAGCGAAAAATTAAACCCGTCGCTGAATATTCTTGAGCATTTATTATTAGATTAAAAACTGTGTGCATATTAATTAGGAGACAACATTTATCAATATCAAACATCATGATCCAAATTTGACTCTGATCTCATTTGTATCTAGGTTGTTGGCCCAAGGCCAACATTTACCAATAGGTTGAGAAACAAGAGCAAGTGCAAAGTGTGTATATATATCATGTTGAACAATATTTTAGGTGCGATAATTTCATCAATTCAACTATTGAATTCCAATATAAACCAATTTAAAAAAGTTTTATAAAATTTAAAATTGATTTGATATGTCTTTGTAAAATTTTATTTTCATGTATATTAAAGTTGTAAACTTGTAATAACCAAAATAAATAAATAAATAAATAAAATGATAGGTAGAATCTATTCTTAAATATATATCTTTTTTTTAAGAGGAAGTATAGGGAGTCAATGGAATATTTGTACAATGTGTACAATGGAGGTTGATGCGTGAGCATCTTCTCTATTTTTTTTTAGTGAATTTGCATTCAAATTGTTGAGTTTAATCAATATTTAAATATCTTTTAGCTACTATAGATGCTACTTTGATTTGTGTGCATTTCCGTTTATTTTAGGTAGCATTCGGATGGATTTGACGGAGTTTTGTAGCAGAAAAGGAAGAAAGCGAATGATGCTGTCAACCCCAACCTCCTTGCACTCAAACAAAAATAACTTGAACTACAAAAGTCCAATTGACGTGATTCTAGCGGCATTGAAAAGTTAACTTCCAGAGCTTTCCAACGATATATAATAGTATACCTTTTTTTATTTCACTCTGCCTCCTCCACGTTGAACTTGAGCTTTCTCAAGTTTAGCGTGGAATCCAACGCACATAGGAAGAATCACGTATCATTCCATGCTGAAATTTGGTTAATCTAAGTTCAGCGTGGATTCAAGCTCCGAAGAACGCGTATTGCTTTCACCCAAATTGAACTTGAGAAGTTCAGCGTAGACCTTAATAATTCAAGTGATCCCTTTTTACATCCAAAGGCTGTGAAATTTAATTATTAAATTTTGATGTAAATTTTTATTTTATTTTTAATTAAAAAAATATTATTTAGTTTAGGAATATAGTTTATATTTATTAGGATTAGATATAAAAGGAAAAAGAATCAGCCTTTCGGGCGTCTCTCTTCTCTTCTACCTAGTTCTGCAATTTACAGTTTTTGAGAATCGTAATTTTCTCTCTAAACCATGAGCAACTAAACCTCCACTGTTAAGGTTAGTAGCTCTATCTATTGTATGGATTGATAATATTATTTTTCTAATTTAATTCATGTACTGATTTATATTTCAAGATTTTTTTTCGTTTGTTATCTTATGAATTTGGGTGGAACGGAAGTATGACCCTTGTTCTAATTGAGTTCTTGTATAACTTGGAAAAGCGTTTAACTTGAACAACAGCTTGAAAACATATTCTCCTAAATTCTAATTATCTAGAATTAACGGGATACGTGACATATAATCCTCTTATATTTGGGTAATTAGGCTTTTTGTGGCATATAACTAGAATTGAACTTCACCCTCTAATTGGAATTAAGTGACCAAGGAATTGGTGGTTGATGAATTTTAGAGGAGACTAAAAAGATCTAAGGAATTAGGGTTTAGTCACGTATAGTTTGTTATGAATTAAATCTTGCATAATTAAAATAGTTAGTAAAAAAAATCAATCCATAAAATAGATATCTTTGAAGCCTTAACTGTTTCTCCATATATTATTCACATCAATTTTATTGCTTGCTTGCTGATATTTTGAATTTACTGTTTAATACATTTGAACTTAAAACACCATTTTATGTTAGTCTAACTAAATAAATCATTTAACCATTGTTGCTTAGTCCATCAATCATCGTGGGATCGACCCTCACTCACCTGAGGTATTACTTTGTACGACCCGGTGCACTTGCCGGTTAGTTTGTGGTTATAAATTTCACACCAGAAGTTTAGGGAGTATTAGAGATATAATCATTTGTGTTATTTTTTTTCCATCAGCGTAAGCTTCTGAGATGAGTGGTATCATGATATGATATCAGAGTTCTAGATCCAAAAAGTCAATAGCTCAATCCTTGGTGAACCCCAAAATCAACTTAAACTTTTGGGATGTTTATTATCTCTAGTATTCGGATGATTGTACAAATATTCTATTGACTCTCTAGTAAAAAACTGAGAGAAAAGAAGATGTGATGAACAGAAAAAGAAAGAAGAACTCGTTTATAACACCCATATTTTTAAAAATTAAATAATTAGTTATTTATGAGTTATTATATTATATTGAGATTTTATTTTTAAAAAAATTATTTTTAACAAAAATAATTAAATAAATTTTATAATTATTAAAATTTAATTTAATTATAACTTATTTAATTAATTTAAATTATTTATCAAAAACCTCAAGTGAAATATTTCTCTAATCACATATAATCATCATCAAAATTCACTGGCTTCTTTTTCTTTCATACGGAGAGAGAGACTGAATGCTTGCATGACAAAATCGTAACCCACACCAAAAACTTCGGTTTCGATTTCTTTTAAATTCATAACTGCAAATAAAAGAATTTAATCTGGTAAAAATATTTGTATCTTTTTTCTCTATATATTAGTATTATTTTTGTTTAGTAAAAGTTGATGGTGACATAATTTCTCTTCTCTTTGAGTTCGGTCAATTGGAGTTTTAGGAGGCACAAACGATTTCTAACATTTTCTTCTTCAGCAGTTCGGTCAAAAAGTTTCTCTGAAACTTCGAGTATTTTCATTTTATATGAAGGTAGGTTTGGTAACTTTATAATAATTAAATGTGAATTTGATAAGTAAATGTTGATGTGATTGATTATTGTTTGAGTTTGAATGAGTTTATGTTGAATTATTGTTGTTGTTTGTAATTCGTTGGTTTAGCTATGAAAAATAGCTCAGCATTAGTTGTTTTAATGATTTTAGAACTGTTGTGATATGGTATTTTGAGGAAATTAATGAGATTTAGTAGTTGAAAGATTAAATTAAAAATTGAGGAAAAATCGGCAATCGAAAAATTCAAAAATGGAATAAAACACAAGTAATATTTTGAAAGGAAAGGGCTAAGGGCTTCGGTTTTGGTACAAGAGAAAGATTAATATTTAAAAGTTATTTTTGAAGGATAATATTGTATTTGTATATAAAAATCGAGGTACAATTTGTAGATTATATATGTTTTTGGATATTTTGGATAATAAATAAAATACGGGAGTAAAAATTGGTATTTTATAAAAATTCGAGGTTGCTTTATAAATATTGAGATAATCAGTGAGGGTTTCAAATATAATTTTATAAAAATATTGAGTTAAAAATGAAGTATTTGAAAGTTTGAAGTTTAAAACATAGATAATAAGAGTTTATGAATAAAAGCTCTACGAACCTAAGTTTTTAAGAAAATATATAAATATTATTTATTTACCATTTAAATTATTCTATTTATATTATTATTATTATTATTATTATTATTATTATTATTATTTTATTACGAATATTAATTAGTAGAGATATTATTAATTATATTATAAGTTAGAGAAGAACAAACAGAATGATCTTAAAAGCTTTAGAGAACGTATACTTAATTAAAGTACTATATAATTCTTTTTTATAAAACACTTAGGAAATGGTGAGAGAATAATGTGAAGATAAATTATATTATGGAATAATAGGAAAGAAAAGAAAAAGAAAGAAAAGAAAAGGAAAGAAAAATATTAAGGGATCTCTGCCACAGGAGAGCAGAGAGCAAAGACTAAAAGAATCTAATGAACCTCTGTTATAGGAGAGTAGAACACAAAAAAGAAAAGAGTATATTAACTAAAGGGATATCTGCCACAGAAGAGCAAAGGACAAAGATAAAAAGATTTTAAAAGACTGTCTGCCACAAGAGAGCAGATACGACCTTGTTTGGGGTTTAGTGCCAAATGTATAGTGGGAACGCCCACACATTGAGAACTTTTTTCCAGATGTAAGCATATTGAAATACACTTAAAGGTCACACTGTATGCGGCCTGGCCGTAAGATTATATGCACATTGTATGCATCTGGAAAGCCATATCTGAGACTTGTGTCCGGATAACGTCAAGAGTGGATAGGCAATCGACTCATGAGCTTATGGCCTGCGATAGGAATAGACATGTATCATACTTATTTGCGTATATTTATTTGTGAGTGTATTTCTTGTGATTGTGGGTGTGTTAAATGGTTATTTGAATTCTATGTTCTACAATTGCTGAATTGGATTGTCCCTTGTTGACTGTTATTGCTGACCAAGTATATATAAAATGAACTTAACTTCTAACCCAACCCTACTAAGAACTCTCAAGTTCTTACCCCATATTTTCACCCCTTTCAGCCACAGGTGCAAATGTTTAGTGCGGAACTACAGGAGCATAGAAGATTATGCTTGCAAGTTGAGTTGTTAGATTTTATTTTTTCATCGTCATTTATTGTTTTGGTTTTTAGAGGGATAGGATTTGTAGTTGAAGATCATTAAATATTGTATGAAATTAAAAGAGTATAGGTAAGTGACATCCGGACTCTTAGTGCGATCATGAGGTGCTAAAAGTTAGGGTGTTACATCGTTCCTGTCACCGTCATTACTGATGTCGATGGTGCTAATGTCGTCGTCGCGATTGCAGATTTGGGGCTTTGAAAAGAGAGAAGTTCGCAGAGAGAGAAAAACACAAAGGAGGAGGAACCATTCGCTGCTGCTATTACCGTCACCATCGTCGTCGCTGTTCGGGTGAACCTTGGTTGCTATTGGAGCTGTTGGTGTCGCTGCAGTTGAATCGTTTCTGTCACTAATCCGAACTATCGCCAACTCCACCTTGTCGTTGCCCTAATCCAAATTCAGCACTCATTCGTTCATTCTAATTCAATCCTCCTCACTTTGGATTTCGGCACTCCGAATTCGGTATCTTCGGTCCCTTGAAACTAAGTTATGAGTAGGCTTTACATTTATAATTGTTTGATTGTGCATCTATAATTATTTTGACATATATCTATTATGATCTTTGAATTATACTCACTATATTTGCCTTGAACGATTTAAATAGATTAGAATAATGAATTTATTAGAATTGAATAATTCGTTTTTGTGAAGTTTATATTTTAGGAATTATACATGAGACCATATATGTTTTATGAAGTTTTTCATTATTCCAAAATATTGGATTTTACTTGAATATTTGTTTTTGAAGTATTGAAATATTTGTTGGTACTCACTTATTTTAAAATTGTGAAATATATTTGAAATTTTTTTTTATTGAAAAAATATGATTGGAAAAAATTTCTTATGAGAAAGGATTATCTGATTTGATTTGATTCGATACCTTGTATATTTGAAAGATAAAAGATTTGTTGTATTTGAAATTATATGTTTTGAATTGATTTAGGAGGCTCGAATTAGAAAACCGTAATTAACGGCGGTTATGACGTTAATTTAGATGCATCTAACTCATACTCCACCTAGTAGGGGTGTTGCTAGCCTAACGTATAAACCACACGTTAGATCTGTTATTCTATTAGAATGACACACAAGAGGAAAGGGCTACTTATAGAGGTGGAGCCACCCAAGTGTAAATTTTTGATTTGATTTCTATATGAAAACTCCCTTATTGATTCACTTATTAGTATGAACTACTATTTTTTTTATTTAAAATTACTTTGACAATAATATTTATATAGTATCATGTCGATTATAGATGTATTGTCTAGTCACTGAGTTATAAAACTCACTCCGTTATTTCTAAAAATATTTTTCAGAAACAAATATTTGACTATGTAAGACTTTCTATTTAAGAGTAACGATCTGCAATAAGTACCTATTTTTTGTTGAATTCTTAAATGTTATATGCTCTATATGTCACACGTAGAATCTAACTATTTTTAATTATTTTAATTTTTGTTAAAAATATATAAATATTTGTTTTAAAATTTGTAAAATATTTATAACTTTCTTATTCAACTTATATTTGAGTCTGTTAAACTTATTATGAAACTATTTTTTCTGAGTGTCAATCATAGTTCATTTTAGACCATGACAAAAGTTTAAAAAATATAAAACA
>NC_029777.3:106760390-106763701 GCF_000817695.3 Arachis duranensis
ATTATAAAAAAAATTAGAGACTATATTTTGATGTACTTTTTATAAATATTATTAGAAAAATAAAATCTTTTTATCTTTAAAAATTGATAATTTTATGTTAAGTGATTAAAAAAATTATTTTAAATGACTAAATTGTTTTGAAAAATAAAAATATAAACATCGAATTTTGTTTCAAATTTTTGTATATACCTTTTAAATATATATTCAAATGTTGACATAAAAATTCAGATGGAATAATAGATAAATTATTTGTTAAATATTAATTTTTTTAGTTATTTATAAAAAATATAATATCTGTTGATTATTTTTGTATTATTTTAAATTATTTAAAAATATTTATCGATACAAATATTATTATTTTTATTTTTTAAATCCATTTATATAGAAACTTAGAAAGAATTTGGATTAAAATGGTATCTAAATAAATTATCGACCACAAACAAATATAGTTATTAATTTTTTTTTAAGGGCTATCTATTATTTAACGTCCTAATGATACATAATTAACCATATGAAATATTTTATATGACCAAAATAAAATTCGAATACTCTCGATATTGTGGTTAAAACTTAAAAGAATAAGTGATGAACCACGCACTAAGCCACACTTGTGTATGTGGTTAAATAAATTAATTTTAACATATAAAAAATTTAATGGAAAAAATGATAAATTATAAACGAGAGACGTAATTGATATTTCTAAAGGCTTTCATGGAATCAGAAGTTGAGAGGTTGCTGCCCTAAGAAATCCACATGTACGGCGTGCCAGGAATAAAATAATAACATTAAAAGTGTATTTAGTCAGAGAATTAAACTTTATATATAATTATACTATCGGAAGCGTTTCAGGTGAGGCATTGTACTATGTTGGAAGTTCAGTATGTCATGCCTGTAAACCATTAAGATATAATATAAAATATATGAAGGGATGAGATTATGGAAGAGAGGAATATTGTGAAGATAAAGATAAATAAGTGCATGGTGGACCGTTAACCTGTTTTTTTATTGTCAAGTTAGTAGGTATGCAAGAAGTCCATAATGTCCAGTATAGTGTGATGCGTGGACTAACTTATGTTACGTGCCCTGTAGTTGGCTTACAATAAAATGGTGAGCCAAGCCTGGACGTTGATACTTATTATATATTAATAGATGGTGAGCTAAGCTTGAACGTTGATGGGTTATTTTTTTTTAAATGTTTGATTGTTTGGCCCTTATAATTGAAATTGGGCAGAATATTTATCCAATAATGACGGAAAAGCTCTGCATACAAGAAGCTAGGGCTTGTATGCTTTACAAGTTTATTAAACAATAAATTTAAAATATGCGCTCCTCCACCTACGTTGATTACACGCGCTATATAATATCCCGCGCATATCTAACTTCCAAATTTAAAATATTTGTTTCCTTCTTCGTTTTCGTTATTTTGAGATTTGGTTGTTCTTCTTCTCGCGCGTTTTCGCTCGTTCTTCTCCGTCGATCCTTTCCTCTTCTTTTCTCACTGGTATGTTCTTCGTTTACGTTCTATTTTTCTCTCTCTGCAACTCGAGCTTCGTTTTCTCTGTTGATTTGTTGTTTTCTGAAATCAAAGTTCGAACTCGTTTTGAAGATAATGGATCCTTCAAGCTCAGATTCTGCGCTGAATCCAGGCGATGTGGATTATGAATTTGAATCTAACGAAGTTCCTGAGGTTTGATTTACAGTAATTTGTATAGCATTGTGTAGTTTAAAAATTGCTGAACATTGTTTAATTACCTGGAATTTATAGCAGACGCTCGGGTGTAGATCAATTCTTCTTTGGGTGTATTTTAGCTAGAAGTGTGGGTGTATCTACACTTTACTGGTTTTTTGTTATTTTTATTTGAGTTGTTGTTGTTCAGGTGTATTATATCAGACATGATTGGGTGTGTTTTTAGTTTTTGACATGGTGTATTCTGCAGCCTGTGTATTGACAGATTATGGCTTTAAAGGTCATTCTGTAGTTGAATTGTTTCGATTCGGGTGTATCATATTAGACATGATTGGGTGTATTTGTATCATATCTATGGGTGTATTCACAGTTCTGACCAGGTGTATTCTGCAGCCTCTCTCTGTTGTTGATGACGAGCTTGTTCCGAAGGTCGGAATGACCTTTACGACCCTTGAAGATAAAAATTTTACAGGAACTACGCGAAGGCTGCAGGTTTCTCTACAAGAGTTCGGTGCACAAATAGGAAGGGAAACGAGATTAAGAATCAACTGATTACATGTAGCAGAGAGGGAAAATGGAAATCTAAAATATCTCCAACCGAGAAGACCAATCCGACAACCAGTTTAAACTGTCCTGCAAGAATTTATATACACACATTGAAGGATGTCGGTGCTTGGATCATTTCAAAGGTTGTGCTGGATCATTCACACCCCTGCTGTCCAAGCAAAGCAGAGATGCTCAAACAGCACAGGGAACTAAGCATGTCCATTCGTCGTACGATAGAGAATAACGACGAGGCCGGTATCAGACCAAGCAAAACGTACCAATCATTTGTTGCGGCTGCCGGGGGTCACCGCGAGTTAAATTTTATCGAAAAGGACGTGAGGAATTACATTACCAGGGAAGTGCGGAATGTTTCCGAACAAGAAGATGCAAAGGAATTCGGCAAATATTTCTTAAGAATGAAAGAGAAGAATCCGAATTTCTTTTTTGAGCTCGAACTCGAGGAGGATCAATCGATTAAGCTGGCTTTTTGGGCCGACGCAAGAAGCAGAGCCGCCTTTGAGTATTTCGGAGACGTCATTTCATTCGATACCACCTACAATACAAACAGGTAACAAACTATCCCTATTTATGATGCTAAATTAATTTATTTTTACGAATCCGCAGTAGAGGTGTATATTGGCCGTCTCATTGGGTGTATTCGAAGCATTTGTTGGGGTGTACCTAATGATTTTGCATTCTGCACTATGGTAATTTGTTTCAGGTATAATTTGGTCTGTGGTTCTTTTGTCGGGGTGAATCACCACGGTCAGTCAACACTTCTCAGATGCTCTTTGATGAAGAACGAAGAAATTGAATCATTCAAATGGTTATTTCAATGCTGGCTTCGTTGCATGGGAGGAAACGCTCCGAAAGGGTTTCTCACCGATCAGTGCGCATCAATGAAAAGGGCTTTAGAGGCCTGTATGCCAACAACAGTTCACCGCTGGTGTATTTGGCACATCATGAAGAAGATTCCAAGAAAATTAAACGGGTACAAGGGACATGCCGATATCGAACAAGAAATGAGCCATGTTGTTTGGAACTCTCATAGCAAAGACTCATTCGATAGGAATTGGAA
>NC_029777.3:106764788-106765561 GCF_000817695.3 Arachis duranensis
GGGACATCTTCTTTATCCCACAAAGACGCCAACTTAGAATCCGTTAACGAGCTTCAAAGCCCGCCAAGGATTCGAACAAGAGGATGTCCAAAAAACAGGCTAGGTTCAAAGCTGGAGAAACAGATTGCAAATTCCACAAAGAAGAAGAAGACGAAAGTTTTAAGCGAGGTAAATGTAATGTTCTTTAAATTTGTGGCGATTGAGTTTATTTTTCTAGTTAATAGTTTAGCTAATGCGTGGGTGTTATATTCAGATAAACCTGTTTGATGCTGCATCAGTGGGGCATTCAAGTTGCAGCCAATATCAGGGACAAGTTATAAATTATCAGTTCAGGGTACCAGCAGCAGGGGATAACTCTTTAGGTGTATAGTTATAAAGAGTATGGGTGTAAAAGCACTGTTACTTTTGGGTGTATTTTTGTTAATTGACAATTTACATATAGACACATATGTAGATACATATAGAACAAAAGCTTAAAAAATTCACAGGTTATGGGCGTATATTTCAGTTGATTTTTTTTTCATATTTTAGTACATGTAATTCATTCATTTTGAATACAGCACAGACAGTTGGGTGTATATTTTATTCAACCTCGGGTGTATTATTAGACTTGCGTTGGGTGTAACAGTTTATAATATGCGTATGCCTTGATTTTTTGCTTTATGTTTTACCACCTGTAATACAGTTTTTGAATACATCACAGACAGTTTACCAGCACAGATAGTTTAACTATGGGAAAAAATATACATGGAATAGAAGTTGTTGATAAATGG
>NC_029777.3:106766547-106773270 GCF_000817695.3 Arachis duranensis
TTGATTTTTTGCTTTATGTTTTACCACCTGTAATACAGTTTTTGAATACATCACAGACAGTTTACCAGCACAGATAGTTTAACTATGGGAAAAAATATACATGGAATAGAAGTTGTTGATAAATGGCAAATATTTACATCATTTGTTCAATTTACAAGCTACCCATTTTCTATATCCTCAGAATTAATCTGACAAAACGGACTCAATAATACAGAGGATGGCTTTGACAGTCTTATAGCACTACTCTCTCTAATTGCGTGATCTCTCTGTCTATTAATCTCACTGAATAGTATCCTCGAAGCGTACTCCACTCTGTAGTGGTCCACCTCCTCCTACAATTAAAAAGTATGTTATGTTTAAACAGAAATATTAATTCAGTAAAGTAATACAGAGTTATATAGTTCTAAAGACAGTTAACTGTGTCCAATTATCCCAGTCATACTTCCCCTTTTTAATGTTTTCCGGCTCTATTAACTCAAGCCACTTCATTACGTAGATAGCGCAGTCATAGCTGAAAACGAAGAAAATAAATTACAAATCTCATTTAGGAAAGTTTAAGGTTCAGAGTCACAAATATATACCTTGTTTTTTGGCCTGAAATTTTAACATATGGCGCTTTAATTTCCTTCTCCTTCTCGCCTTTCTCGAGAGGTTTCCCGCCGGCATATGCTATCAATCTCGAAAATACATATCCCTTAAATACCAAAACAAGTCAGTAATACACCCGAATCAATTGACAAGACACACCCAACTTAATATGGAATTCGAATGAATGGACAAGATACACCCAACTGAATATGGAATATACACCCAATTGAATATGGAATATACACCCAACTCAACTTTCAAAATAGACCTATCTATTAAAGTAAAGAAGACAAAGGCAACTTACAGTGAATTTATTAATGTCCTTTCTCTCATCGCTTGGAGCTTTTTTGTGTAGCGGGTCAAATATTTGACATTTCCGCGTTCTTGTATTTATCAGCCATAACCACCAATGTCCCGAGTGGCAAACAGGAGCAAAAATCTGAAGGATTGCCACATTTCAACAGTCTGTTATTTTATTTGGCATATAAGTAAGTAAGCGTACTAACAAATTTACGAAACAAAAACTTACATATGGATGCGAACTTAATTTTTTAGTTGCAGCTTCTGGAGATTTTTCCCTTTCTGTCTCCTGCGTCGATGCCCCCTCCTGGCTTGAATCTGTCAATCCAAGGCTGAATGATGGCATCGGCAGATCTGTTTTAGGAACATAGCTTGCTGTCCGTGCCATCATCAACAGGGCAGCAGCTTCCTCGGCGTCTGGATGACTGCATCATTATGTATAAGAATAAGAGTAAGAATATACGGATGACAAGCAAAGATTGATTTTAGTCTAATTAACTTACATTTTTGTTGGAGCTGGGGGAAGCTTGGGTGTTGTTTCTTGAAGTTGTTTGGGGGTTTCAGGAGTGCTGCACAGTTACACGAAATCGATCAGGAAGAGTATACACCCAAACTCTTAGCAAATATACACCCAAACCCTAGACAAATATACACCCAATACTATTTTCTTACGTTTCTCTAGCCCCTTCAATCTGTAGCATAGGGGTTGGTTCGGAATCTGCGTCAGTGGTTGTTTGCTGGGATGGGGGCACAAAAAATTGGATCGGGACTCTAAACAAGAATAAAAATGAAAGGTTAACAACGTATTTGAAAATAATAAGGTTATAAGGTTGAAATATTCTTGGAAAACTCACATTGCAAGCGCTTCCGACGGTGTTTGTTCCCTAACAACCATCATATTCGAATTAGTCGGAGTCAACCTAAAATACACCCAAAGAAGGTCAAAAAATACACCCGAACAATTCAAAAAGAAGACGGGCTTTGTTTTTTGAGAACTTACATACTTGCAGTTTTTGCTTTTTTTTGCTGCCTTTTTTTTCTTGAATAAAATAATAAAGGGCTTTTTTTTCTAAAAAAAATATATACAGAATTAGAAGTAGAAGGTAATAGAAGAATAAAAGTAACGGTTATTTGAAAGAGAAATTACATGCTCTGAGACGGTTGGTTTACACTACTCTGTTCTGTGCGTCCTTGAGAGGAAGGATCATCACTTCTCAAGTTCACAGCCGGTAGTCTAAACAGATTTCATGTTATTCAAACGAAATATACATCCAACTTAGTAAACAAGATACACCCAACTTGATCCACAAAATACACCCATATTGTTTCACAGAATACATCCAAACCACGATAACAAGATTTTATTAAATAATAAAGCTTCTTACGTTTCAGAGGACACATAGCGACCTTCTGTCGATCGCAGGTCAGCTTGGTTGTCCCTGCGAAACAAGATACAATTATTAGCAAACAAAAGACACCAAAATCTCAAATACACAGCCCAGCAAGACATACCCCTCTGCAGCAGATTTATCAACGTTTTCCATTAGCCATTCATCGAGTTCGTCACTTGATATTTCATATCTCTCACTACATTCATAAAATAAGACGTTAACAAAAATAATTACGATGATAGACCGTAGTATAGCTTACGAGGTACTGTACCCGTAAAAGTATTGATCTTCTTCAGGAGGTGAATCCTCCACAACTACTTTTTTCTTTTTTTGTGGTGTTCTGGGGAAAAAAAAAACAGTACCAATCAGAAATAAAAAATTAATTTTATCACAGAATTTTATCCAAAGAATTGCTTACTTTTTTGGAGTTGTTTTTGTTTTTTTCTTTTTCTTCTCCTTCTCCGCAGGTGATGATTCTTCGCTCCTATAAGTTAATAATAGGCACTTCAGTTAATACACGAAATCTTTATAATGAAGCCAAAAGAAAGGAGTATTAATTTCAGGGCATTACTCATCACTTGGTTCAGATTCAGATTCTGAATCAGAATCTGACTCCTCTTGCCTCTGCTTTCTTTTTCTTGAGTCCATTCTGCAAGGCAAACAATTGTCATTTAGAACATACTTAAAATACACCCAAATGGATTCACGAGATACACCCAACTAAATATACAATATATACCCAAAACAGCAAACGAAACACACCCTGCTTAATAAGCTACATACACCCAACGTGGACAAACAAAATACACCCAAACCGAAAAAGAAATTACACCCAAGTATGGTACTTACTTTTTCCCCTTTTTGCCGGGGTATTTTCTTCCCGAATCCTCTGAGTCTTCTTGAGCCTCAGACTCAGAGGTAGAAGTGTCACTGTCAGTAGTTTCTGTCTGCGAAGACGATGTTGGGCTCGCCTTCCTTTTTTTGTTTTTTTATTTCTTGTTTCTTTTCTTTTTTTTTTCTTTTTTTTTTCATTTTTTCTCTTGTCTCTGCCATCTTCATTCTTTTTTTCTCATTTTTTCTCTTGTCTTTGCCAAATTCAGAATCCCCTGAAACATGAGATATTTTAGTTAGCACCATTCGGGTAAATAAAATACACCAACTTATTATGATTACTCACCAAAATTTCCTCTCTCTCTGCATTCATTCTTTCCACCAACTGCTCCTTAGTCCAGTTGGTAATCCATGGCTTTGGTGGTCTTTCAACCCTGTTCTTGCCTTTGTTTTTTGAAAGGTGAAAGTAGATTATCATCAGGGCGAAGAGGCAGCCATTGATTGCCTTCTTCTTCTTCTCTTGATAGTCTATTATGCCCTTGATCATGAAGGTTAAAACATGCCCCCCCTGTTTCTCTCCTCTATGCCGTCCATCTTAAAAATTGGGACCAGGTGCACGGGCGATATTTTGTTTATCGTCGTTGGCAAAAGGAACGCCATCTGTATGTAGAGGATGAATATCCTCTTGAACATCAGGCGTTCCTCTTCGTTGCCAACGCCGATTTCCATCATTTCATCGGTAAGACTTTTGAGGGTCTTACCCTGGAATCTTCTATAAATTATTTTGTCATCATCAGAAAGTTTCTTATAGTCAACTTTCTCAGGAAATAGATCTCCTACAAAAAGGAAGACAACAAAGCATCCAAGTCGGTTCAAATACACCCAAGCATCAGGTTAATATACACCCAAGCAACAACTTAATATACACCTATAATTTTGAGCTAATTACCTGTTGCATTGATGCCAAGCGCATCACCTATTTTTTTTGGGGTTATATGGAAAGAACCATATCCTGTCTTCAGTTTGTTCTCCCCAAGTTTGAAGTTGTTTGCCAGCTCCCTTAAGAGTTGGTGATCCACCCTCAGTGGTGGGATGTGCATCAACCCACCGAATCCAAGATCCCTCACAATCGCCTTCTTCTCCTCAGTCATGTTTCTGAACTTATCATTCAAGAGATGTGTGGCACATTTCAGGTCTTTAGTTTGGTTTCTTGCTGCCATTTTCTCTGAAACTAAAAATACACCCAAAGATATCAGTAATATACACCCATATATATATGACTCACATACACCCATTGATAACAATTAAGATACATCCATTGATAACAGTAAGATACACCCATATATATGAGTCAGATACACCCAAAGATATTCGCGAGATACACCCATTCATAACAGTGAGATACACCCATAGATATTATTCAGATACACCCAAAGATGTCAAACAAGATACACCCATTGATTACAGTGAGATACACCCATAGATATTATTCAGATACATCGATATAGATATGAGACAGATATCACTCAGCCATGCTTCAATATAAAGCCACATTACAAGGTTAAGCAGTTTACACTCATGCTTCAATATCAAGCCACATTACAAGGTTAAGCAGTTTACACCCCCGAATCTACGGAATAAACCCCCAAAAATCAACAAAAATAGCAGGAGAACTTAGAATAACAATGTAGAACGACGTAGAACTTAGAAGAACGACGTATAACTTAGAACAATGTAACAAAGAAGGAAGAGTAATAGTAAACCCTAGAAGAACGACGTAGAAGAAAAGTAAAATATACAGTATTTCAATGGACTTACGTTGAGTATTCTTGGTTTGTTTTTTCTTCAGATTCTTCACAGAGAGGTTGATGGTGTTTTGATGCAGTTTTTGAACTACGATTTCTATATTTTGAAACTTGATTTTCGCTCGAAAATGAGAGTGTTCCGTTGTTTTGAAAGCGCCTTGAGAAATGGAAGAAGTGGAAGAAGTGGAAGAGTCTTTCATACGTAACCGTTCGAATGTTGAGCGCGTGATTTTGACGCGCTATCTTGTCTCTCTTCATGCGCGTGATTTCTGTTTGGGCTGGGCCAACTTGTTTGCTTGTAGGCTTGTATGTGTAGCAGGCCCGTTTTATTAACTTCGTTGGTGATGTAAAATTTATTTGAATGTAATTAAATTGTTAAAAAATATATTTTTAATAAATTTTTTTAATATATTTGACAAAAATTTTAACAATAAAAATAGAAACATTTTAAAAATATTTTTGAATTATAGTTTACATTTTTTTAAAAATTATTTAAAAAATTCAAAAAGATAAATTATCACTAGTATTTTATCCATAATACTATTACGAAAATATGAATCTTTTAAAATTATGTCGGTTCTGGTACTATAGAGTATGACACACAAAATTTATAACACCAAATTACTTTAATAGAATAGTTCTAAGAGACAAAAGGCCCCATAAACTTTTTAATTTATTATTTTCACATGAAAGACTTTATTTATTTTACTTATTTTAAGATTTATTATTTAAAATTTAAAAGAATTTAACGTATATATTTTTATATTTAATTACATATTACATTTGTTGCACAAATTCAGGTAATTAATTTTTACACTTGCTATTTAAAAATAATTTTCTTTTTCTAGATATATACAAATATTATTAGATGTTAACATAAAAAAAATTCTATTGATAGTAATAAAATTAATTCATTTGTTTTAGAATAACTGAATCTTGATTCTAACTTCTAATCACAATATTAGTATTTTTTTAATATTATATGTAATAAATATTTAAACAAAAAGTGAAAATATATATTAAAAAGATAAGTAGTAAAAATTTAAAATTAAATAAAAAATATGTATATAATAATATTTTTTATTTAAATTATATTATGTTGTTAATTTTATTTTTTGTAGATCATAAAGGTAGAGAAAAATAGAAAATGAGAGAAAAGAGAGAGAAAGATAAAGAAAAAGAATGAGCGAGGGAGTTGTAATACCCTACCACGCAGAGTCTTATGCTTGAGTCATATTATCTTTTGGATTGTCTTTTGGGATTTCCTTACTATATATGTATGTATACTGTATGTTCGGATCGGTTATCTTCGCAAACCGAGTCCTGAGCCTTGATATATGTATTATTGACACTCTTCTGTATGGCTTTTCAGGTTAGATTATCTTATATCCGCTTCATATACGTTATCGATCGGAGTGTTGCACTTTTGATTTATCGGTTTTGATTTACCCACTTTTCTTCAAAGTCTCCTAGTTATAAACTTTTTTGCAATACTACACGTACTATATTTATCTTTAGAGGTCGTAATATCTCACTACCTCTATTTTATGACTTAAGCATAAGACTTTGCGTGATAGGGTGTTACAGGAGTTTGTTAATTTTGGAAGCTAAGAAAATTTTTTTATTTTATTTATAATACAAATATCTGGTGACACATTTTGATTTGTCAAATTACTAATATAAAATATGAATTATAAATTATATATAGAGTGAGAAGGATAGAGAGAAATAGAAAAAAAGAGAGAGGTAAATAAGAAAATATAAGAAGAAAAATAATATATAATATAATATAATATTTTAATAAGAGG
>NC_029777.3:106773486-106813339 GCF_000817695.3 Arachis duranensis
AGGGAACTTATGAAATATCGACATGGGGTATAAGAATAAAGCGAATACTTGCAAATATGAATTAAGAAAGCAGGAATAGACCTGAACATCATAGAACTTGATATAGAATCGGGAACTATCAATGAAAAGCTTAGTTTTCAGGATGTCAGCAATGGTGGAACTTAGTTTGCCATTAACAGAAGGATCAAGGCCACCAATGGAGATGAGTTCACCATAAGCAGCTGGCTCCTCAGAGCCAGCAAACGCAATAGGGACACTCCCATTCAACAGTATCATCACATACTGCAAAAGAAAGAACCCAGAGGGATTCAGAGTAATTTCATCGAACAAGAGGTGTGCAATGCAGAAACAAGAAAAAGAGAAGAGGTGTTCTTAACGGATTCGGGTTTTCCGATTATCTTAGCAACAGCTTTGGTGGCGTCTCTGAGAATGTCGGAAGCAACGACGGTGTCGACGGGGATGTTGGTGAACAAGTTCAGCGTCGGCATTGCTGCTGCAACCTCCAAACACCGCTGGGTCAAAGATTAGGTTAAGGATAAGCTCTATCTCTCTTCACAAAACAAGCCTATAGTACTATTACTATTTACTACTATATTGGCACATCTTAATAATAATAATAATAATAATTAGGGAAGTTCTATGATATGCGTAGAGTTAGACATCCAGAGGTATGGATCCAACGTGGACGGGACGCAGTTACGACACGTGCACGCAAGCCCTGTGTCGTTAGAGCATGTGAGTTGATAGAAAGGCTGAAAGAAGCAGGTGAGGAACAGGCCTCGTGTTTTGTTCCATGGAGTGTTACCAATTTAATAAAATTGATTAAATATGTGGTGTGATTAAGCTTTATTGGATGATGGGCTGAATAAAATGTTAAAAAAAATTTTTTGATCCGCTGGTTGGATTTTGAAAGCCCATGACAATTAATTGCTCACGAAAAATGTTATAATGTGAACAAAACAATCAATCATCGGTCCACTTTTAAGAATTTTTAATGTTAGGAATCAGTAGGAGTCTCTCTTGATAGTTGGAGAAATTTAAAATGATTTTTGGATGAAATCATAAATGTATATTTTTTGTAAATAATACTTATAATTTGTGACATCTTTTTTTGCATTTTTCATTTCTATTGGATTGGAAATGAGACATTTTTTAAGTATATTAATATTTTTTAAAATATGAATATTTTTTATTATTCATATCATTTTCACTGCTAATGAGTTAAGCAATAAATAATAAAAAATATTATTTTAAAAAATTATTTTTTAATTAAATTTAATTAAATATTTGTTTTTTTCTTCTTCTGTGCTTTTTTTTTATTGAACTAAGTTAATTATTAAAATAATTTGGTCATGCAATAGCTTTGCCGTAAAAGATTCTTTATTAATGTTGTTTGTAAAGGAAAAACATTTAAGAACCACATTCAACTTATGTTGTTGTCAGTAACAATGAGATATAACTATATTTGCAGTATGATTTAAATAGATTTAGAAAATAAATTTATTTAATTTGTTATGATTTGGATAATATCCATTTGATTTTTATTGAAAATAATAGAATTTATATCAAATAAACTTAAAAGCTATTTTGCAATGTACTCTAATTCAAATTATTGTAATAAATATATATAAATAAATGATTTGTTGGTATATTATTTTTAAAAGGATTTTAAATTTTATAAAAATATGTGTATTAATAAAAAAATATAAATGTTTTAAAAAATATGAATATAATAATTAACTTAGGTTATTTATTTTAAAAATTGTTTTATTTAATTAACAGAAATTTGTTGACCTATATTAAAATAGTGTAATTTCATTTTTCTTTTGTCAACGTCCACACCTATTTACGTTTGGTCTTAGAAATAACTTAAGGCTATATTTTGAAAAAAACAAATATCATTTGAAATATTAAACCCTAAATAAAACATAGTTTGTCATATCTTTTGTGTTGTTTACGTTATGCAATTTTTTACGTGAATAGAAAAGATAAAATTGTATAAATTTTATCTGAAAAATATAGAAGTTTGGATATAAAAATTGTTACCCTACCCTACTTTATCTATTTTTTAAATTCTGTAGATTTTTTTGTTGAAAGCAATGAAAAAAAATATATAAATTGTACTTGAAAATTCTAAAAATTTTAGTAGACGAACAAAAATTAATTTGAACTGCGCTAATCTTTGGAAGGGATTAACAAAGAAGATCCACTAAATTTTTACAAAATTAAACAAAAATTTTTGCTATACAAATACTAAACTTGTCTCCGATTTTGAGAATAAAAAAAGATAAGACACTGAAAAATAATATACAAAAAATTAATACAAAAAATAATTAGTATTTTTGTATTTTATTTGGTAATAAAGTAGAACAAATTTTAAAAATTTAATTTATTCATATTTTTTTATATAATAAAATTGCACAATATTTTTTTATTTTTATTTATATTAAAATTAATTATATTTGTTATTATTTATAATTATTTATATAAATATTATTAAATATATATAAATAACAAATATAAAACATTTTTATTAATTATAACATTATTATTTTTTTATGATTATATGATATTTATTAATATTAATTTTTAATAAATACATACAAATATATACGGGAGTAATCATCATGTTTTTTCTCATCCAGTATCATGATCTAATTTTTTATCCCTTTAGTACTATCATCATCTTTTTTCGGACACTCCTCAAAAACATGTTTTTAGGTTTTATGTCATCACTCTTAAAAAATTTCAAAATTTTTCATCTAATTGTCATGGGCTTCCAAAATCCAACCAACGAATCAAAAACACTTTCCAACGTTTTATTCAGCCCATCATTCAATAAAGCTTAATCACACCACACATTTAATCAATTTTAATAAATTGTTAACACTTTATAGAACGAAATACGAGACCTGCTCTCCACCTGCTACTGTCAGCCTTTCTATCAGCTCACCTGTTCCAATGACACAGGGCTCCTGTGCACGCGTCGTAACTGCATCCCATCCACATCAAATCTATACCTCTGGATGTTTAACTCTATCCATACCATAGAACTTCCCCATATAGTAAGGCCAATATGAATAAATAATTTAAGGGATAAGTATTGTTTTGATCCCTAACGTTGGGGGTTGGAATTGAAACCGTCCCAAATGTAATCTTGGATTTAAAATCATTCTTAATGTTTTTTTCTGTATTAAAATCATTCTTTTTAAAAAAATAATTTTTAAAAGACAATAATACCCCCAACCCCCAACTGCACTACCCATTTTGCATTCTCTGCCACCACCGTTCTTTCTGCATTCTCCACCATCCCCTTTCTGCATTTTCCACCATCGCCACCCCTTTATTTCCATTATCAGCCATCCGATCATTTTGTATTTTCCACCACCACTGTTCATTCTGCATTCTTCACCACCGTCACCGCCCCTATTTTCACTATCAGCCATTTCTTTCCACAACAACAATAATAACAGAACATACATTCAAATTCAAGAGTCCATTATCAATAATAACAGAACATTTAAATCAATAATAACACAAACATTCAACATTCAAAAAAATCAAATGAACATAGAAATCAATACAAGTAGAAGCAGAAAGCAGAAAAAATTAACACAAGAAGAAGGCAGAAGCAGAAAGCAGAATAAAAAGTATATAAAATTAATTATTAAATATTTTTATAAAAAAGCCTCATATTTTAAACTATTTAAATTATAATGTTAATAATTTGATAAATCAGAAGAAAGAGAGAAATAGTAAAAGTTGAGAAAGAAAAAAAATGATTTTTCATTTTAAAATTTTTTAACTTAAAAAAATAAAAAACTAAAAAAATATTTGATAGTTAACTTTATTTAATTCTTATGTATTTCTATTATAATTAATTACTATCAATATTAAATTAATAAAAAAATCTAGATAACACTAAGAGTTCACAAATATTTTAAATTGGTACAGTATAAATAAAAAGTTTAATGTAATAATTTCTTGTATGAATGTAATGTATGATAAAATCGCTTATTACTTGCCTCTAATAAAGACATAAGATGAGTTGGAGTATTACAGATTGTAATAACAAGGTATTGTGTAAAATGGCCTTAGAGCCAATCATATTTATAAACAAAAATTACAACCAAAGTAAATCTAAAATAATATATCATTAAAAACTAAATAAAATATTTACACTTTTTTTTAAGAGAGAAGGAATTACTCATCCAAAACTAAGGCCTCAACTTCCTTTTAACTTCAGTATTTAAGTTACCAAAAAGTTCTATTTTTATTCAGTGAAAACAAAATTATCAATACATACAACTATATATACACACAGTGATAATTCAAATAAAACTTCAACATCACAAAGGATATTGAACATTGTTCAACACTCTAATGGAAATTACATCATCACATGAAGAAATATTCCAAGCAATATCAAAACACCTGTAATTTTCTATATATTGTAGTCTGACTTATTATGAATCAAATAATATATATTTACATCCCTTTTAGTGTTTTATATACACTTTTGCTTGCACTTTTTGAGGAAATCAACTAATATATATTACTTCTATCTCATATTATTTATCTTTTTTATTTTTATTATAAATAAAGTGTTATTTTTAAATTAATACTATTAAAAATATAATTATTTATGTATTTTAATTTTTTCTATCAATTTAAACTTAAAAAAAGATATGATATACTATAAAAAATTTTATGATCTAAAAATCTAGAATTTAATTTTTGTTAAATAAAAAAAATTAACATAAAGATAAAACAAAAAGATGAAAAAACCTATGCATGCAGGCATGCTAGAAAAGCTATTCATGACTTAAAACTTTTGAAAAAAATAGTATCATGCATAATGATAAGTAGTACTATTAATTATATTTGACCTATTATATATCTTTTAATATTAAATAAAAAGAGAAAAAAATAGAAAATTAATGAAAAGAGAAAATATAATGTAAGAAATATTTTTGTCTTTTTACACTACAAAAAACACAGAAAATAGCAGTAATTTTTTCTGCGATTAGCAATTTTAGCAGTTAGCAAACTGCCCTGATTTGTAGTGCAGACAGTTGATTTGCCAGTGATTTTCAGTAACTACTGGTATAACCATCATTAATTCATTATAGATAATTTGGTAACGGTTCAAAATTACCGCAATACACTTTTGTCATAATTAATCTCATGTTTACTGGCGGAGGCAAAACTGCCGCAATTTGATTTTTTTTTCCAAATTTTTGCGGCTCTTCCCAACATGTCGCAATTGTTGCTGCGTAATTTTTAAATTTGTTTTCGGCCGTTTTAGATCACCGCTAATCATTACCTTTTCTTATAATTATTTAATTATCTTTTCAATAAAAATTAATTATTTTCTTAAATATTTTACATAAGTAAAAAGAGACAAATTAAATAATAAAAAAAATTCACTTTCCTTCTTTTAAGAGATGCTAAAATGACATTCTTCTTCCCTCTATTTATAAAATATATATTCTATTTCTTTATAATTTTTAAAAGACCTCCTCTTTAATGCATTTTAAATTTTTTGTGTAAACTAAGTTAATTTTATGTATTTTTTAAGAAAAAATAAATTATTTTTTATAAAAATACTTTTTAGCAAAAATTTTACTTTTTATGATTAAATTTTGTTTACTAAAATACTCTTTAACAAATTATTTGTCTACCGATTAAATTGTATTTTTATCAAAATATTCTTTTAAAATTTTTTTAATGATTAAATTTTTTTTCTAAGACACCTTTTAATAATTTTTAATTATTAAATTATAATTTTATCAAAATTTTTATTAACAATTATTTTTGTACTTTACTATTAATTTTTCGATATTAATGTATATTATTTTAATATTAAATTAAAAAATTTACCACCGTTAATATGTATAACAGTTAATATGAATAAATAATTTATTTCATAGAACTATTAAAACTTATTAACAACTTTATCAAAATTTAAAAATAACCCGAGATGGATAAATTTCAAATTTAAAAAATTAATATCTCATTTATTCACATCTTTATAAAACAAGTTCCTTAATAATTAAAATATTATTGAAGGGTATCTTAAGAAAAAAATAATTTAATTATAAAAATTTTAAAAAAATATTTTAAAAAAATATAATTTAATCAATAGAAAAATTATTTGTTAAAGGATATTTTGCTAAATGAAATTTAATCACAAAAAAAATAAAATTTTTGCTTTGTAAAAAATAATTTATTTTTTAAAAAAATGGGTAAAGTTAATGTCAGTTAATACAACAAATTTAAAATAGATTAAAGAGGAGATTTTTAAGAGTTACAAGAAAAAATGTATATTTTACAAATAAAAAAAAAAGTATCATTTTAGCATCGTGGAAGAGAGTGAAATTTTCTCTAAATAATGTGAATCGAAGATTGTATAATTTTGACCAATTTAGATGGCTAATATTTAGAAAGTAATCAACAATAAATAATTATCTGGAGTTAATTATTTGCAAACAAATTACAAACTAAAGCTCTTCTCCCATCCCCCAAATGCTAATTACATGTATCTCAACTTTTATGTAACACTACATATAACACTATATACATGCTTATATCTCTCTCTATATATACAGAAGCTATTGTTTAACACTCACCAGCCACCAACAACAATTCAACAAAATACCCTATATATGAAATGAAAGAAGGAACAAAACCAGAAGGAGTGAGTTCATGGCATGATGAACATAATAATGAGAAGAATATGCTGCATTTGAGGAATAATAATAGTAATAAGGATATGGGTAGTCATGTGGCCCAGAAATTACATTAGGTTGTCCTCCTGATGAGCCTGATGATGAAGGAGAAGAAGGGTTCTTTGGCGGCGGCGGCGGAGGAGGAGAAGGAGAAGGAGGAGGCTGAGGCAACGGTTGCGATTGCGAGGGTGGTGGATAGTTGAAAGAAGGTTGATGTGGAGCAAAGGGTATTTTTGGAATTGTTGGTGGAGGAAATGATGTTAGAAGTGGTGGTGGAGGAGGGTTTGATGTTATGATTAGAGAAGGTGGTGGTGGTGGGTATGATGTTAAAAGTGGTGGTGGTGGTGGTGGAAGGTTTGGATTTGATGTTTGAATTGGTGGTGGTAAAGGATTATTATTATTATTTGAATTATTTGAGGGGGATGTTGTAGGATTATTATTATGGTTTGAATTTGATGTAGCAAGAGATGGAGGCGGTGAACATATTGTTGGACACGTGGCACATTCACTAATGCAATATAGATTTAAACCCTCATCATCATCATCAACTTTGTCTTCAAATGTTACTTTGGCTAACAAAGCAAGAACAATGAATAAAGATAGCAAAGGCGTTTTGATGAATTCCATGTTGTGTTAATAACTATTAAAGAGAGGTATGTATGTTCATATGGCCCTAGTGAAATAATGTGTATATTAATTTGGATTACTATGGTGTGTGTGTTATAGAAACAAATAAAGTGATGAGAATGAAGTAGGTTATTATAGTTATATGTGACTTTTTGTTGGGAACTTTGATTCTATATGCTTGCTTAAGGACAAGGTGTGTTGATGCATGGCAGAAAAGCATTAATTCTCTTACTTTCTTTCACTTCATAATCAAGTATCAGATTTAACTTTAACCATTTTTTATGAGTATTTCCTTTCCTTTTACCTTTTTGTTTAGTAGTGACATGAGTTTTATTTTTTTTTTCCTTAGATAAATAACCACTTGAACTAAGTTGATAGTTAGAAATGAGTGGCACACTTTATTATACATTTTAAATATTAAAATAAATGTTTTAAAAAATTAATGTTTAAACATACACATTTTTATAGTATTTTTATTAATTATTTTAATACTAAAAAATAAAAGTACAAGAAAAATGTACACAAGATTAAACTAATAATATGTGTCACTTTAAAAATTTAATAAATCAAAGATGAGAGACTAAATAACTTCTCAAAAAAAGTTTAGAGAGGAATTTAGGAATTTATTAATCTTATTATTATTATACCTATGGACACTACTTCCAATTGCATCTTCATGGTAAACTACCAAATTGGTAGGGGAATCCGGAGGAAAGCTTCTTTACCAATTTACCCTTTCTTCTTATACCTTTCCCCAAACATAATCTAACTTTGCTATTGGATCAACCGGGGTGGTGCCTTTATTAGTGTTATATATACTTTCATATGATAATCAATTCATATACTTTACTTTGAAAGCTAGTATTCTTACTCAACTTTTTACTTGTCATTTCCACACACAGATTCTCCTTTGAAAGAACCCAAATGAATAATCAATAATGTAACTTTTCAACTTGGATAAGTCAAGTAATTAACTTATTAATCTGTTTAAGTAAGTGTTAAAAATTTGAATTTCATTTAGTGACAAATTTTTAAATGGCTTTTTGATCTAGGCGGATTAGTCCTTTAACCTCGTTATGATTAAAATATACAAAACCCAGTGGGAAATTGATTATAGATTTTGATTTCATAAAGTCAAATTTTTGTGTTATGTTGTTTTTTTTTTATTGGTTATGGTTATCTCGGATTTAGTTAATATAATTTACTAATTTTTGTTATCTTATTGCATTTTAGAATTAATATTCAATATTTTGTGCTACGCTTGCTTTTTTTTATTATCTTTATTTACTAATTAGTAGTGAGGATTTTGAGCAAAAGACACAAGATTTTGGGTTCAAACTTCATCAGTGTGATATATAAAGGATAATGATTTCCCATCACATTGAAAACTTCAAATTACAACACATCAATTTTTGTGTATTCCATGGCAACTAATTCCTAATCAAACGAGGCCACTTTTTTTATGGGTGACCTATAAAAAATTTCGTAAGAGCTCGTTGAACGTGTGGAAACTAATGTTGAACCCACTTAAAAAATTTTGTTCACCAAAAAAAAAAATCTCTACATGCATATACATAACTATCTAAAAGAAAAAAAATGCATATACATATGAATTTTGAGGAGTAATATAAGCCAACAAAATATACAAAACGTGGCATGGCATGCATATGATTTAAATATTGTTGATGACTTGTGTAGGTGAACGAGGTGGGAGTAATGATGTTGCATGATAGAAGTTGCTAAAAGGAAGAATATTGTTATGGCCAATTGATTCATATCCAAAGTTTCTTAAACGATCCAATTCTGGCACTACAACTGTTCCAAGATCTGGCCTATCTTTTTTTCTTAGCTCCGAACATTGCAATGCCAATTTAGCAAAGCTTAGTGCCTCTTCAACTGGCCAATCATTTATGGAAGGATCAAGAATATTAGAAAATTGACCCTTTTCAATTGCTCTTTTAACTTGATGAGTTAACCCTAATGGAGGCTTAGCCGTTATTATTTGAAGTAACATTATTCCCAATGAGTATACATCCGATTTTGTTGTTAGTTTTCCGGTTTGTTGGTACTCCGGATCAATATAATGCATGGTGCCGGCGGCCGTGGTCATGTAGTATTGTGTCACGGAGTCGGCCACGGACGGCGGCACTAGTCTGGCTAGGCCGACGTCACTTATTTTGCTTACGAAATTCCGGTCGAGGAGAATGTTGGCCGGTTTAAGATCTCGGTGCACGATTGGCTCCGGTTTAGCCTGATGAAGAAAGAGTAATGCGGTCGCTATTTCGGCCGCTATTTCAAACCGTTTTGGCCATGAGAGAGGAGGGGTATTATTTTTTCGGATTAGTCTATCTTCTAAGCTACCATTATCCATGAATTCATACACTAAGCATCCATAGTCAGGGCAAGCACCAAGGAGAAGGACCATATTAGGATGCCTAATGCTGCATAATACCTCAACCTATATGAGTTTGGGCAAGAACAAGAACAGAGCAATTTGTTACAACTTTTTTTTTTTCAAAAAAAAATAGGATAATATATAGGTGAAAACTCAGGTACATCCATTTCACGTGAAAGTTGATAACTGAGAGCTGTTAGATAATTTGACTGATTTGACTAAATTTTTATGCTCTCATCTATCAACTTCGTAAAGTCGACTGTAGGTGAGTTTTCACCTGATATCTTTGATTCTTTGTATGCGGATTATTCTAATTATTTTCATGGACTACCGATTCTTATAACGAAAAATTCCTTTTTCTTTTAAATTATTAACATGAAAATATAAAATTAAATGTATATACCTCTTGATGAAACTGTCTCCTGCCCTGTGAAGCATCAGGTCTCAGAATTTTGATAGCAACAGGGGTATGATCAAGTTGGCCTTTAAAGACAGGTCCATATCCACCTTCACCAATTCTCAATGATAGGGAGAAATTATTAGTAGCTTTTTCAATGTCCCCAATGGTGTATTTCCTGTACCTAAAATCCTTATAAGCCAAAACATTTAAGGCCCTCTCTTTCTCTTCTGCCTCCAATTTAGCCTTCCTCTCTGCTTCTGCTCTTTTCTTTGCTTCTTCTTCAGCCATTTTCATGGCTTCATCTGCCTTTTCCATCGCCGCCTTCGCCTTAGCCTTCTCCTCCTCGGCTAGTGCCATGGCCGCCTCTTCGGCTAGCCTAGCTTGCTCAATCTTAGGCGCCTCTTTCAATTTCCATTGATTAATTTCTCTAGCCTGACAATGAATTGTAATTTTGTTGAATTATTTCGTTAAAATAATACTAGACAAATTTTATTATTATTTTCATTTGATTTGCATTTTTTTTTATTTTTTTTTTACAAAATCTCAGAAACAAAAAAAATTAAAAATAAAAATACAAATCTATATATATTATCACCTTATTTTGGGCTGCAATTGCTTCTTTGCAAGCTACACTGTACAAGTCCATAGTTTGCTTCAGCATTTGCTTCAATTGATTCATCTCAGCTTCAACGTCACTCTGCAAATGAAAGTATACATTGCATAATAACATAGTTTAATTATTAATTTCAGAAGAAATTATTTAATATTGGTACCACTTTATACATTTTACAAATTCTTATTATCTCTATAAATAATTTAGAGCTATATTATGTGTTGTCATATATTGTATGGGACATATTGTGTTCCCTTACACATAATTCACAATTAGATGATATATGTAGATACACATATAAGTATAACTATTTTTCATCATTTTGGATAATACATTAAGATAGTATTTGAAAGAGAGACAAAGACGGAGAGATTGAAAGATTGAGAGACAAGTATTAAAATAAATTTCAGTATTATATTTGGTGTAAAGTGGGAGACATAGCTGAAATAAGAATAAAATTTTAATTTAATTTACACAGAGAGTAAAGTTGAAATTAGATAATTAAAATGGAATATTTTAAGTATAAAATGTTATTAAAGTTTCGGTCTCTATCCGCAAAAATTTCAATCCCATGTATCCCTATTTTTCAAAGGTACTGAAATATTGAAATTTTAGTATTAATCTCTACACCAACAAATATAATACTGAGTCCTAATCTCTTAGTCTCCGTCTCAATATCTCAAAACAAACACTACCTAAGAGATCATTCTGAGTTTTTCCTTCAAACAACTTTAAAAATTAAAAAAAATACTCAAAATAAAAATAACAACCACTAAAATCTTTTTCTTATTTTTTACTTTTTTTTCTCTGATATATTTAAAAAAAAACAAACAGAAATTATAAAAAATATAAAAATAAAAATACGAACCAAACATATATATCCAAAATTTCCATAAACATAATATGATATAAATGGGTAATTGATTATGAACCTTTTCTCTTTTGGATCTTGAGCTTTTCAACGTTTGGGGGGAATTTGTGATAGGAGAGATTTTGTCGGAAGAATCATCAATGACCCAATTAGAAGGAGAGTAATTGAAGTCAAAGGCTTTTGATGATTCATCATGGGTCATTGATAACCTTTGTCGATAACTAGTTAGGTCAACGCTCTCCGCCATTGAATCCAACCTTGAAAATCTCCTTCTCATGTTATCATTCATTATTCTTTCAGATCTACTACAACTGTTGGTGCTTAATCCTCTAATCAATTGTGGTGGTACTAATGATGCCCTATTTTCCATTCAACCAAATTAATTAAATCACATAAATCAACAACAATCCTATTAGAAAAACCCTAATGAATATAATGTTGGTAACAATGAAAAAATAATGGTGCCAACCATCAACAAAAATAAAATGTCAATGCAAAGTGATGATAGATATTTTAAAATAAAGAAATATATTAATGTGATAAATAATTTAGAGGTCAAAGAAAAATCTGTTGGCACCTCAATTTTTTAAAACTTTTTATTTATAAAATATATTTTTTCTTTTTAAAATAACTATTGTTTTGATTTATTAAAAAGATAATGTGTTTCAATTAACCAAAAAAGTAAAAGCGACCGTTATTTTAAGATGGAGGGAGTAAATACATTATTCATGATTTTCGTTTTGTATCAAGAATCATTGTTGAAGAGTTAGGAGCATATTTTATAGATATGAGCATGCATTGTTACATAAAATGTTGGAAAATGACCATGGCTAATAGGTTTAATTATGTCATAAAATTATTTATCTCAAAAACTTAAACTAATAAAAAAAAACATAAATAATTATATTTTTAATATTTTTTTAAATAAGAGTTTTTTTTGTGTTTGTTTATTTTTTGTATAAGTTTTTTTTTTTATTTGCCTTATGCTATTTTTTTATTTTTGAGATCCATTAAAGTTTAAATTCTAGATTTTTTAGACATAGAATTTTAATATCAGAAAAAATTGAGGGGCCAACACTTTTATTAAAATTTAGCCAGCACTTAACCAACAAAAGGAAAGCCAACAATCCTACACCATTAGATGTAATCTTACACTATTAAAAACACTAATGATGACTAATTAATGACTACAAATTATAAAACTTGCTAACCCCTAATATTCCTCTTAATATCATGTCATAAAACTAATCATTCCAAAAATTTAAACTAATAAGAGAAGACAATATAAATAAGGGGAGTGCTAGGAGAACAATGATTATCTTGAACAACATGAACAACCACCAATCAAATACAAGTACATTACACCCTAATTTAATGTTACTCATTAAATTTACTCATTTAACCCTATTAATTCACATTATTCACACATTGTTCAAGAATGTTATTAGTTACCTATACTTTTCCTATAAATAAACTATATACTTTTCCTATATATCTAACAAGCTATGTTTATGATATTCCTTGGCACCTACCTTTTATTTTCCAAGTCATATTGAAGAGAATCAACACTAGATTGTCTTGGTGGTGTTGCCCCAATCAATGGGTGTGTTGATGCTCTTGCTGCCACTATCTTTCCCTTTTTAATTACATACACTGATATGTATTCTGGGACTGCTCTCATTACACCTGTTGCTACTTCTACGCCTTTCACTTTCCTGACATTATTATCATAAATAATAATTAAGAAACCATAATCAAAATTATTATGAATTTTATATAATCGTATAATCACATTTTTTTAAATGACTATTCATGTGATTAATATAAAAAGTTGTTATTTTACTAACGTGATGTTACATAATTATTTTAAACTGACCGTGTATCAAAATTAAATTCAATTATTATTTCTTGCATGGATGTATGTGTGTGAACTTAACTTGCTTGATGACTTGGTGAATTGAAGAGAGAGAGATTTTGCCAAAGTGTTCTTCTTGTTGGAGCCGGTTGGTGCACCAAGAACAAGGGTATGAACACGATTCCTTTCTGCATATTCTATTATTGCTTTAACAGGATCACTATCATGTATTACAGCTTCTTTCATCTTTAGCTGAATTCAAGTGCCAACATCAACAAACACTAATGAATTCTTCAAGCTTCATTTGATTAATAATAATAATAATAACATTATATCAGAGTTTACTATAGTTTCATCACCTAAAATTAAATAATTATGTTAACTATATATTAAAATTAGTCACTAAAATATAATATATATTAAAAATAAATTAAATTATATATATATATATTATATACGAATAAATTGTGACTAATTTTAGTATGAAAATAATATTCTTTTAAAAATTACATTTTTAAAAGTATTGTAAGTAAATTTTCATATTCTACTAATATTTTTCATAGAAAAAAGAGAAGAAAACAGGTATTATATTTATCATTATTTATTTCACCGAGTTGATTAAAGATTGTTTAAACAAAGGGATCTAATTAAAAAATATTTACATATTATAAGGACTTGACTAAAAAGATTTACCTTTTGTATATAATATGAGAATTTGATTACATACTTGCATGTAACTATAGGCACTTAATTAAAAATGGTTGAATGAAACTATAGTAATTAAATGGGTAATTATACCTTGAAAAAAAAATAAATAGATAAAGTGTGAATTTTTTAATAGAAGACTCAATTACATACGACTTTAGGATGACACTCTTGACGCAATTGATTGAAAATATTTTCTAAATCTTCTTCATCAGGTGGGAAAACATTCTTGCCCTCTGCATTATTCACACATAATCATCAATTATAATATGTTAGCCTTAAAAGAAAATTATATATTTGTAAAACCACCAATAATGAACCCTTTAATTTGTCCAAAAACCAATACTTACCAAAATACTTGTTTGATCTCAAATTAAACCACTATTATACGTATATATTAAAACCAGTCACTAAAATTAGTTATCAGTATAAAATATATATTAAAAATAAATTAAATCACATACATATTTATACTCAAATACATTGGCGACTAATTTTAATAGCTGATTTTAGTGTATGAATAATATTTTTGCAAATTAAAACATGTAGAAGGAACATATACAATAATGGTTTACCATGAAAAAATTAAATAAAACTGTTCTAAAGAAACGTAAACTTATTATGCAAGGATGATAATATAATATTAATTCTTGAACATTATATTCTTGTAATTCATAATTAAAATAAAGATAAATATATATATACAAGCTAAGAGGGTACCTACGATGAGGAATTTCTTTATCCTTGACATGAACAGCAATGACGATTGGATTATCAATATTCTCAGTGGCCCAACGAAATGCATCAACACTGTTCTTATCTTTGTCTACAGCCACCATCGTTAATAATCGAGGCATGTTGCTGGTCTATATGATTGCTTGTCGCCGTTGCTGTCGCTGCCGCCGCCACCACCACCACTTGCTCCGAAAAGGAGGAGGAAGAGGAGGAGGGGAGGAGGAGAAGCCTAGCTAGCAAGGTTCGTTACGTTGATTCGTTCTTTTTCTTTGGTTCTTGCTATCTGTTTTGGAAGATAGAAAATGGAAGCAACCCCATGCAAACCCTAATTGGTGTTGCAAAAAACCTATGGTACAGTTAACATGTCAATATCATCCGCTAAATTTTGGGTTTAATTTAGACACTTTGACCAAGCCTGACTTGTTTCTAACAGAATAAGAATCTATACATTGCATAATTAATTCAAACTATATCATTTTCTTTTTATTACGACAAGTTGATGGTTTGGACTTTTTGGTACTCTAAATCCTTAATTCCTTATTATAGTTTTTTCTTAATTCTTAACGAGTAATAATATTATACGATGAATATAATTTATTATGTTTTTTATCAATATATAAAAATATTTTTATATTAAATTTTAATTTTTAAATTATAAATCTTGAATTTAATAATATAAAAATAAAAGATTAACCAATATTAATACAAAATATTGACTCTAATATTTTTTAATTTCTTAATTAATTAGGTTTATATGGTATAAAATGTTCTAATAAAGTCTCTACAATGTAAATAAATAAACTCTTCAATCAGATGCTTAACTTTATTGCTATGGCTTACGTACAAAATTGTCACAATAAATTAAATAAAATATTTTGGATATTTTTTATGAGCAATGCTAGGGGGTCAGCAACATTTGTGATTGGTAGCCATCAACTAACCATCAATGATAATTTGATGGTGTGAGATTGGTGTGAGATTTCATCCAATGGCTCACATTTCTCTGCTGGTTACATGCTAGCCAAAATGCAATAAAATTACTGGCCCCTAAACTTTTCCTATAATTATATATATGCTCTAACAAATAATTATTTTGATAATAACGTAAAGAATAAAGCTGTACGTCCAAACAAGGCTCAGTTATTTGTATATTAGAAACCAACGTGTATTATTCAATGATATTTGGAGAGCATTGTGTATTACTCTACTATGGACTTGCTTTAAATTTTTGAAAGAAACAAAACGTTGAAGACGTTTTGTGGCAGAGTGATTTTTCTTTTATAATAAACTAGGCAAAACGGCATCGACTACTTGATTAAATTTCTTTTAAAATTTTGTAGGAAGAAAACGTCAGCGACGTAATGTGTAATTTTTTTTTAATTTTATTTTAAGCAAAACGTCAACGACGTGTTGTATATTAATTTTTTTTAAATGAAAACGTCAGTGACGTTTTGCTAGAATATATATTTTTAAATTATTTTTTGGTGAAAACGTCGTTGACGTATTGCAAAAAAGTAAAAACGTTGTAACGTTTTATGAAAACGTCAGTGACATTTTGTGCTGGAGGGAATAAAAAAATATAAAAGTAACTATAAAAGAAGTTCTGGATTGTGTTAAAACGTAAAAATGGAGTATGAGAGTAAAGTTTAAGTGAAGTAATGAGAGCTTTGTTCTACAAAATGTTCTCAGTTTGAGAGAGTGAAAAAAATTTGTGAGTGAGTGTGATAAGTGTATGAAATGGAGGGTTATATTAGTTTAAAAATATATTATAATGGTCAGATTTTATTTCATACACATGAAGGTGTGAGTTTTTTATGTGAGAATCTATGTGTTATTGTTGTTCCTCTGTCAATAACATATGAAGGACTTAAGAGTATACTTTCTCAAAGTGTAGATCATCAAGTGCAAAAAAGAGTCATAAATATTCTGTATAGGCAGTCTGTGCTAGTATTTGGTGGTTTTGGCCAATTTCAAATAATGCATGTGACTGATGAAGATAGTATGCAAAGAATGTTTTTTACCTATCATCAAACTAGAGCACAGACCTCACTTATCGAGTTGTATGTTGAGTTCGAATAAATCGATGATGTTGACTTTCTATAACCCAACATAGACTGGGTGGGTTATAATACTGAAAACGATGAAGAGTTTGAAGGTAATTATGAAGTTGTTGGTCCAACTGAAGATGTAGAGGAAGATGAGATAATGGTTGAAAGAGATGTGTTTGATGTTGCAAATGCACTAACCGGACAACATCCATATGGAGAGCCATCTTTTATGCATGCTTTGAATTTTGATGCCATGCATGCACCAGAATTTCCTGAATACGTCAATACAGGTAATTTTGTTGTTGTTGTTGTTGTTATTTACTTTTTTAATATTAGTAATATTATTATTTGTTTTGCTTTTATGTTAGTATTATTTTTAATTTTTAGATTGTTATTACTATTTATTGTTCTCATTATTATTAATAATAATAGAATATTATTTAGATTTATTTTTGTTTTATTATTGGTGCAGTCCCAACTGTTGTAGCTACCGGTGAATTTGCTGTTGGAATGGAATTTAACTCTAGAGAGGCTGTTACTACATCAGTTAAAGAGTATACCATTCGAAGAGGAGTTGATTATAGGGTATATGAATCAAAACCAGCAACATTCTATGCTAAATGTGTACAGTATGGAACAAGTTGTGATTGGCTTATCAGAGTTAGTCTTATGAAAAGACAGTATTGTTGGGTGATAAGGAGGTACAATGGTAGTCACATGTGCACCAGAAGTACCATATCTCAGGATCATGCTAAACTGGACTCTGAAACAATTGCAGAAGCAATAAAGCCATTAGTTGAGGCTGACCCGTCCATAAAGGTAAAATCTGTCATTGCTGAAGTATAATCGAAATTCAACTACACGATAAGTTATCGCAAAGCATGGTTGGCCAAGCAAAAGGCAGTGGAAAAAATATTTGGTGGGTGGGAATCTTCATATGAAGCTTTGCCCACATGGTTTGAAGCAATGGTTGCAAAAGAGCCATCAGCAGCTGTTGAGTATGAAACTGCATATGGCTATCGAGGGGATGAGTTAGTTGAAGATCTTCGGATTCTGACACGAGTCTTCTGGGCTTTCTACCCATGCATTAAAGCATTCAGAAGTTGCAAGCCAGTGGTTCAGATTGACGGCACACATTTGCAAGCACTCATTTTCTAACCCACTTGTACTATGATCAGTTGATTCAGTCACTGGCAAACCATCAGTTCGGAGTCCAAGAATCATTGCGACGTCCTCCAAAGTGATCGTGCACTCACCATATGGAAGATGAAACGTGTGCGTTTCCGGACGCCACCTTTCAACCAGTGCGTCTACAGTCGGCCTATGAGACACGATCCTCCCAATTTGAGAAACATAATAGAACCCGCTCGCCTTCAGTTGTTCTTCCACTCTATTATCATATGAGTCTATTTGATGTAAATGTCTCATGTGCAAATTTCTTGAACCTGAAAACAAAATTTAATCATTAATAGTAAATTACTATAACCAGTTCATGACTACTATTATATTCAACACTTACTAAATCACTACATATTCTAATAATTGATTATTAGTAAATAAACTACTAATTATTAACTACTACAGTAAACATAAAAATTACTTACATATACAGAATGTCAAAGATATTTTACAATATGATCTTCAGCACGTATGATGTCACGTTTTCCCATCTTCCTCTTTTTTAAACTCTGGATTAAAAAGGACATATTTAAATAATTAAAATATTTTTTTAAAATATATTTGAAATATATGAAAATTTATTATTAATATATCTTTAATAATTCTATTTTTTTATTAAAAACACATTCCAAAATAAAACCGAAATTAATATATCCTAAAAATTAATAATAATAAAAATAACGTAACTATAATTAATTCTATTCTATTTTCTAATAATAATTCAAATTTAACTAAAGAATATTTCAACCAAAACTAAACTAAACTAACATCACTAAAAGCATGAATTAATAATAACTGAAGCTAATGTTTTATGTAAATTAAAAAAATTAAAATAATTTTTAAATTATTCTACTTTAAATACTTTTTTTATAATAATTCAGAATTAATTAAATATTTCAACCAAAACTAAAATATAAATTAATAATTACTGAAACTAATATTTTACGTAAGTTAAAAAAAATTCTGAAAATTATTAACTAATTCTTTTTTAATTCTGTTTTTTAAATTAACAAAGTTATAAATCAATTATAAAGTAAAAAAATTTCTTAGATGATTATGTTTTTCAAAACAGCTATTTCAAATTTTAAATAACAATAACCTAAATTAACGCTAACAGCCTAACAGTAACTAAGTCACTAACTAACAATAATTAATTTACTAAAACTAATCCTAACACTAACTAACACCTATAATGCTATACTAACGCCGATAATACTACTACTAAGTACTAATAATTAATTAACTTACTATTAATTAATAGTAAAATAACCTAAAAAAATTACAAAGTCTTAGTCTATAGTTCAAAAAAATTTTGTTCATAGTTTCAGTTCAAAAAAAAAAAGGGCAATCACTAAATCATTTACGTGAATGGAAGACTTTGGTTTAGTTGTGGTGAATGGTCTCCAGTATGGAAGCTGTCATTTTGTTTTGTGGGTTTCTTTATTTTTGGTGGGGTAAGATTGATAAGGATGGAAGGAGACGTTTTGTGGTAGAACTGAAGAGAAGATGAAGAAATGGAAAAGAGAAGGGGTTAAAAATCTTCACGCCGGTGAGAAGGAGATATTTTCTCCCACGTATTAACCATGCATACACAAAATATCACTGACGTTTTGTACAAAACCTCGACGTTTTGTTGAAGAATGAAACTGACGTCGCTGAGAAAATGGCAACGACGTTTTTCTGTATCCCCACAATGGCGTTAAATACGTATTTTTGGCCATTTCAGTGGATAACACTAACATAGGCCCAATATTAAAAATAAAAAACTCTCCAAACAAAGTTTTTATCTAAATCTATCCAAGTTATTATAATAACTCTTCAAATTACGCTCCTCTTAGATATTATCCATTCAATTCAATTCAATTAAGAACACATGCGTTCATTTAATTCAATTCATAATGAACTGAACATATTATTAAGATGAAATAATTATATAATACTAAATGAACGTAACATTATTTATTATATAAAATCAAATTCAAAACAGCTTTCTGTATAATGAACTGAACACGTTATTAAGGTGAAACAATTATATAATACTAAATGAATGGAACATTATCCATTATATAAAATAAAATCAAATTCAAAGGAGTCTTCTGTATAATGAACCAAACACGTTATTAATGAGAGTGATTTTTGTTGGTGTTAAATCCACTTGAATAAAATTTGGATAAAAAAAATACTTAGATATGTAGTATAGCCCTAACGTGAAACAACTATAGATTTTTGCCGTTATTAGTTGTAAGTCATAAGAAGCGAAGAAAAAGAGTGGTTATTTTTAAAGGTGGAAACTCAAGTGCAGTTGATTTCATTGAGAGCCATTAGATAATTTGATTGATTTAACTAAATTTTCATCTAACGACTCTTAGATATCAACTTCACATTCACTTGAGTTTTCACCTTTTCTAAAATAAGAATAGTTATTAAATTGATAAAATTAAATATTTAAAACTTAAAAAATTTATTATAATTATATTGAATATAATAAAATAATATATTATATATTGTTAAAAATATTTTTTAATTAATTGTTTAATTAATTTTTATTTTTTAATAAAAATCGAATCGGTTAAACTAATTGTATTGATTTTTTTTTTATTTGAAATCGACTTTTCTCTGAGCCGAATCGGTTGAAAATTTGTTTCCTGGTCTTTCCGATTGAACCGGCCAGTTCGGTTTTTTTTTCCTACCTCCGTTACTGGGGAGAGAAATCGCAACGAAAACCCTCCGTTTTGGGAGAAATCAGAATCAAAATAATCGTTTGTCGAGAATCAGAAGAATAATAAGGAAGAGATGTCGACGGTATACGTTTTGGAACCGCCGACGAAGGGGAAGGTGGTGGTCAACACAACGCGGGGCCCACTCGACATCGAGCTATGGCCGAAGGAAGCACCCAAAGCTGTCAGGAACTTCGTTCAGCTCTGCATGGAAGGTTACTACGACAACACCATCTTCCACCGCGTCATCAAGGACTTTCTTGTTCAGGGTGGTGATCCCACCGGCACCGGCACTGGTAACCCTAAACCCCCTCTTTTCACCATCATTGGAATTTCCCACGTGCTTTAATTTAAGGTTAGGTTGTTCTTCTGTGGATTCATGAATGCTCATGTTGTTTAATTCTAGGAACTTAGTGTCAAAATTGAAGCTTTTGCGATACATAATTTTCACTCTTTTTCCCAAAATTTTCAGCTTGATTGGAAATGAGTATGTGGTTTGAGTCAGTGTTGGGTTCTTCTAGTCTTCCTGAATACAGTGTTGATACATTGAAGCTTTGGCGATACTGTGCTCTCTTTCACTCTTTCTGCTTTGATTAGCTTTGGAATCGGGCACTAAGTTTAATTCAGAGCTGGTTTCAAGTGTTTATCGAATTAGGTGTCAGAATTGAAGCTTGGAAACACCCTTAACATCTTTCTCTTGAAATTTTTTAGCACAATTGAGAATGGGCATGCGGTTTAATTGAGTACTGGGTTTTAGAATTATGAATTAAGTGTTGAAATTCAATCTATAGTGAGTTGGTGACTCTGTTGACTCTCTTCCTATCGAAAGTTTCAGGGGAAAAAATGTAGTTGGACACGTTGTTTATTCAATGTTGGGCTATGGTTTTAAAGAATTTAGTGTTCGAATTGGAAGAATAGGTATTGTATACCTTGTTTTGGTGTGTTTTGTGAGTAGCTGATTTAGTATGATTTGTTATGGCCGTTTTTGGTTTGGAGTTATGAGTAGGTTGGTGTTTCCGCTTATTTTCATTTTTCATTTTTAAACAACTATTAAAGGGTTTTTTTTTGGGGGGGGGGTGAATTATATTACAATGGTATAATTAAAATTGGTATGATTTGTGATTGGTAGTAGGTTTGATATTATGCCTGTGTTTAAATTAGCTTATTTTGTGTTCATAACAGTTTATAAGCAAAGTTTTACTAGAAATTTGGGTGAAGAACATTGTTGCACAACTAAAATTATCTGGCAGAAATTTTATCACAATTTGTTTAGACCGAACAATGGTGTGGTGATGATTCAGAATAGGAAATGCAAGTCCGTCCAATAGTGGAAAGCAATGTTAAGTCATTTGGCCTGTTGTTTTTAAATCAATAATTCAATATAGCCATTGGACTGTTTTGGGGAAAGAAAGAATAATGTTTCCTTGCCATCCTTTGTACTATATTGACTAAGATTTTGAAAGTAGTTAGATAAGTTGAAGTAGTGAAAGTTGTTTAAACACAATGTCAAAACATTTTCTCCTTGATATTCTGGCTATTAAATATTTATATTTGAAAAAAAAACACGTGTTTTCTTCTCAAATTTGATCTGTATTGAAGATGTATGTGTGATCTTTTAATTGTGAAATGATGTCTTTTTTGTTTGTTTGCAAATAATGTATTGTTTAGGAGGTGAGAGTATTTATGGGGATGTTTTTGCCGATGAGTTTCATTCGCGTCTGAAATTCAAGCACAGAGGATTGGTTGCAATGGCCAATGCTGGGCCACCTAATTCAAATGGGAGTCAGTTTTTCATTACCCTTGACCGTTGTGACTGGCTTGATCGGAAGCATACTATTTTTGGAAAGGTACTGGAATGTTGTTGCGTCAGAACCTCCTTTTTTTCCTGCAAGAATTTTGTAATTTTTTAGGGATCCGTGGTTGATGAACTCGTTATTTTATCTCAGGTAACAGGAGATACAATGTATAATCTTTTAAGGCTGGGTGAAGTTGAAACTGATAAAAACGACCGGCCTTTAGATCCACCTCCAAAGATATTATCAGTTGAGGTATGTTTATATTTTGACTAGCATATCCAAAAATCTTGAAATTTACGTCCGCGGAAGTAAGAATTTCACCTCCACAGTTTCTTCTTGGTAGGTATTATGGAACCCATTTGAAGATATTGTGCCAAGAAATCTTCAGACTAAAGCTACACCTGTTACAGAAAATAAAGGTTTGAAGACAAAGGGTGTGAAGTAAGTCCTGTCTCATACCTAAGAGAGCCGATTTTGTAGAACTCAATGCATTGGTTTGTGTTGGCAAGTATTTGAGTCAATTGTTGCTTGATTTTAATAATTTCATAATGCAGAAAATTGAACTTGCTTTCGTTTGGGGAAGAAGCTGAAGAAGAAGAAAAGGAATTGGCATTGGTGAAGCAAAAGATTAAGAGCAGTCATGATGTCTTGAATGATCCTCGTCTTTTGAAGGAAGAAACTCCCAACAATGAAATGGTAATATGACCTTTGCTTTCGTTTTTGTTTTTCTTCTCAAGTAGAAGCCTTGCTTGATAAATTCCACATACTAATAAGTTACTGAATATTGTTTTATTTGTTTATACTTTATGGAACTAAAATCTGCACTACATCGTTATTCCAATAATCTCGCCTGAAAGTCCATATTTTTACAAGAACCTAATGGTGTAAATGTTATATCAAATAACCACAAATATAATATTAGTTGTTTTTATGTTGCAGAGTAAAGCAACAAGGGATTTGCAGTTAACTGTAAGAGATGCACTAAAAACCAAGAAGGAAGAGCCTCGGAAAGAGTTAGAAACTAGTAAAATTGATTCAAGTGATGACGACGACGACGACGAAGACGATGGCAATGAAGCAGATTTTGATGCAAGAATGCGCAGGCGAATACTGAAAAAGCGGAAGGAGTTGGGTGACCTTCCTCCCAAGCCAAAGGTGCAAAATGGTATGTCTGTCATCATTTTTCATATATTTATATTGTAGCTTGTAAAAATCTCAACCTTTGTTATAGGAAATAGTCATGGCTTTACCGAGGAAAGTTTCTTTGAGCTCATAACTGACATAAACCTGTTTTATTCTAATAAACTAGACTGCCACTTTTTCTTCCTACATGGCAGTAAACTTAGTAACTAGGCATAGGAAAGAGGTACCTTTGGAGACTTAAGCAGCTTGTGGTAATGTTTGTTGCAGAAAACAGATACAAGAAACTAGAAGCAATAGAGAATTGGGAAAATAGAATTAGAAAATTGTGAAGGAAACCAAAATGTGGCACATTCAAGTCATAGAATTATCAATTATGTGCCACTTGTCAAAGGAAATTGGAGAAGGATCCAGCGTAAAATGTTAGCCTTAACAAGTGATGTCCTGATTTTTTTTTAAAGAGAGTGATGTCCTGACTTTACTTTGCAAGTTGATGTCATGGTTTGAAGAGTTTAGCATTACCATATGAAAACAACTGAGAGTTTGATACACACCATCATTGATTTTAGATCACTATTTTGACTGTAAAATACCCGTTTGCCGAATCAACACCCTTGGAGAACATTTACTTAGTTTTGTATTTCACAACAGAAAAAATGGAAGTCACAAACATATAAAGATTATTTAAATTTAACTATCATAGGGGTAACCAGGTAACAGATTAATGATTATTGAGTTGGATTGTAATTTAGGCTTACCAACTTTTATTTTAATATGCAGGAAGATCCAGTCCAGAGCGCCGGGATATTTCAGCAGCCAGGTAAAATTATCCAAATTTAAAATTCATTTTTGGTTTTCACATTGATATATTAAATACCTGTCTGCAGTAATATACATTGTGCTATAAATCAAATTTATGTCATGTTTTTGGTACACAATTTTTCTTGAGGAATAGAATCACTTTTTTCGTTCACTATGTGCCGACTGGATGCTCGCAATTTACATAATTATATCTCTTAAATTGTATAATATGACATAAAACAAGAATCCATCATTGATGATGCTCATTTATGTGTGGCAAGTGCCCGTATCTTGTTCCTTACTTTGATTGTGCGGGACAAAGCTATTTGTATCTTGTTACTCCGGATGACACACGGTTGGCAATATGCTTGTTCTTGGCAGCATGTCTCACTGAGTTTATACATGTTTGTCCCTAATTTCTTAAAAGGATACTAGTTGCTAGAGTAGCCTTGCAGTTTCATTGCCAGAATCTCCAGAACCTCTAAAGATCAAAGATGTTTTGTGGCATCGAATTAAACACTTGACCACTATGGTGTAAAGCACATGGTCTTTTTTAGAGGAATTTCCATCTCAAATATGTTGTGATATTGGAAAACAATGCTCCATTGACTTCTTTATTATTTTTTTTCCCAAAGAGAGTCTTGTATCCTCCCATCTTTTCCCAAGGTCAATCTTTTCAATATATTTTCCTTGTTAAGAAGGGAGGGGGAAAAACTTTAGCTATTCACATCAGTTATAAGGGAATCTTTTATAAGTATAAACAAATAAAAAATAAATAAAAATAGATGCATAAAGAAGCAGGTGACTATCAGCTATCAAGTAGATTCGCATTTATTTAGCTTCTTGATCTTGATTTGACAGTTATTTCTTGCTATATCAGAATATAGTTTATTGCAGTTGTATGTTCTACATATGCAAGCTTGTTCTGGGGATTTTGGAATTACGTTAGAGTTTTTATTTTTTAATCAGCATGAGTTTCAGTATGTGATTGGGTTTTTCTTCCTGCCAGGTCAAATGCTTCACGGGTGGTTGATGATGATGATGATGATAAACCGAGGGCGGAAAAGTTGTCCTTGAAGAAGAAGGGAATAGGGTCTGAAGCAAGAGCTGAACGTATTGCTAATGCTGATGCAGATTTGCAGCTACTGAATGAAGCTGAGAGAGGAAGACAGTTGCAGAAACAGAAGAGACGCAGATTACAAGGGCGTGAAGATGATGTACGTTTTTTTCCCTTGTCTTATTTTTATTTACCATTTTTTTTTGTTTACATGTTTTTTGCTGGTGTCCAAGTGATATTGTTCTAGGTTTGAAGAACGGTGTTTCAACTGGGAATAGTAACTTGACATGATAACAGGGAACATTTTAAAGGCTGAAAATGGAAAAATGTGTTATTGGAGTATTTTGCTGTTTCGTGAAATATAATGTGTGAAAACTTTTATGCTAATAGGTTATAGAGTACTAGAGTTAAACATTTTTTTTTCAAAAAATATATGGGTTATTTTCTATGGATAAAGCATATGGGTATTTTTAATCACTCTAGATGACTAACCCTTTTTTTTTCCCCTGTATTTCTATCCTCAGGTTCTTGCCAAACTCGAGAAATTCAAAAATTCCTTATCAGCAAAGTCGGCACCCAAAGCCAGTGAATCTACTGATGTTGTTGATGACAAAGAACTGTCTGACTGGAAAAGTGTTGGCTTAAAATTTGCCCCGGAGTCTGGCAAGGTAATTTTTCTCTTGTCGCAGAGGAGGCTGTTTAAATGTTTGTACACAATAAGTCGCCGGCCTAAGATGAAAAAGAAAAAAAGTTTACTACTGAATTGGGTGAATTTAACCACATTTTTTTATCCCATTTCCAGCATCTTATGTTTTTTTGCTTATGATATTCCCTGTAAATATATGCAGGATCGCATGTCTCGCAACGAAGACCCGAACATTTAAATACACAAAGCTGACTGGTTTGGGAGACACAAGACACTTCCCGGCACCGGCGGAACACAATGTATATCAAGCTTGCCAAACTTAGGAGATAGTTGTCGCACCGAGTTGAGTGGACTTGGTAGGTGTGGACACTCGTTCAACTCCAAATGGTGAAAAATTTCATGAACTCTACGTGTCCCTATGACAGCACCTACTTTGAGTTTATTGTAATTTTTTTGTCCAATATAAAAAAAATGTTCTCTAGTTTTTTTAAGATATATGTGGTTTATATGTTTTGATATTGGATGTTGTAATCATCGGACTAATTAATTTAGGAGTAAGGTTTTTCTTGGACATAAAACAGAAAATTTATTAAGCTTCTAACTTGCCTGAAATGTGGCGAAAATTCTGAGTTTTGATGGTTACTATGTAAGCAAGCTAGAAGGGGACATATCAGCGGACCAAGTTCTTTGAGCAACCTGAAAATTTCTTAAGTAAACAGTTATGATAGGCATTCAAATCAAAGAATCTCCTGAGATTATGTGATGTTCGGGTCTACATTAATTAAACATATATTACATTTTATATAATGCAAGCATATTAAATATTATATAATTTAAATTTTAGGGAAGGTTAAAAGTGTATTTTGTATGTAAAATTACATAATTTATGGAGAACCATGTGTAGGTCTTGATATAGGTATGTTAATATTATAAACCTAGTTAGGTTGAAAAGTATTGTTTTCATGGTCTGTAAGGATATTGCATTTTGCAGCTTTCGTTGAAATCGTTGTGCAGTTTTGCAACTTGTCCTCATTGTTGATCCATACCTAACATTTCGATTTCCAAATGCACCTATGACAACGATGTCAGAGATAACTGGACAACCTGCGCTCAATTTAATTAGTCATTCTTTTCAGAAAATTTGACACTTTTTATTTTTATATTTGGATATTTATTATGAGAAGGAATTATTGACTTTTTTTTTTCAAAAATCGAAAATTACGTACATAGCATATATAATAAGATTTTTTTTGTGACTGAAATAAACTAAACAAAGAAAAACGAAATAAACAAAACAAGGAACTGCTTAAATAGAGGGACAGTCCCGTTTAAGACTACTCTTAAATTCCTTCCAAGGTGAAAGAAACTCCACATGCAAAAGTTGTAACTCCATCGCCATCTTTGCCATAGTATCTGCCACTGTGTTTGCATCTTTCATAATCAAACGAAAGTCAACACACTAATTCCAATGCATGATATCTCTTATTTTGAGCACCAATGGATCAATAAACCCAAAACCATCTTGAGTAACAAGATTAAATTCTTCCACACAATCCGTCTCACAAATAACATCTCGTTGACCCGCATCCCAAGCTAAGAGATATCCTCTCCAAATAGCAAATAATTCTCCTTGAAGAATACTATTACTCTCAATCATTCCCAAACACCCCATTTGCCAACTCCCATTACAATCTCTAATAACACAAGCAAAACCAACACTATCACCCGAACCAAAATAACTAGCATCACAATTAATCTTAAAAGTGTTAATGGATGGGGGATTCCAAAAACCATTTAGAGTAGAGAAAAGGGACATACATTGTAATTCAAAAATATTCCTAAGCTCCTTTTCTGAAGTTAATGCCAGACAATCACTTTTTCCGGAGGCCAAGTTTCATGAGGATTAAAGATGTCATTATTCTTTACTCGCCATATCCACCAAAGTCCAAAAAAAAAAACTTGAATGGATGCTCTCTGCTATGATATAAGAACCAGTTCTTCAAATCCAAAGGATGACAAGAAATATCCAACCTATGCCAGACAAGCTGAGCTTTTGGACATTTTGGACACCTATCCGATGACGATATCCTTCTTCTAAAGCGAAAACTTGCAGTAGGAAGAGCCTCCTTAAGACACAACCAAGCCAAAAACTTATGCTTTTCCGGAATAAGCTGACGCCAAAGCCAACGCCAATTCTCCCGCTCCTCCCAACCAAACAGCTGCTTACACAACCACAAGTAACTATTGCGTGAGTTATAGACTTTGGCAGCAGACCCACACAAATACCAACCCACTTCTAGACCTGCTTGTTCATGTGGATTGTAAGAGAGAATATTACCTTTCAGATTTTGGGATAAAGGAGAATAAAGAGTATTCAAATGCCACCTACCAACCGACCAAATATCCTGTATTCGGAGATTCGAATCAGAAATATGGACATAATCCATCTCATTAGATAACCATCATTCTCTCCTCCAGCTAGAAAACAAAAAATTCTGGTTCAAATCTCCAATACACCAAGCAAACCCATCCTTCAGCAATTTCCAAGCCTTGCAAAGACACCTCCAAATGGGAGAGTCCTTGGTCTTAGGATAACTAAAACATCCATATAGAAATGATCGGTATTTGGCATCCAACAATTAGACCCATAGCTTATTTGGCTGTTGGAAAAAAGTCCAAATTATCTTCCCAAGAAGGGCAATATTTACACAATAAGGATCTCTAATCCCCAAACCTCCATATTTTTTTGGAGTAACCAGTACCTTCCAACTAACAAGATTCAATCCTCTTCTATCAACTTGTTCTTTCCAAACAAAATTCCTCATCATAGACTCCAATTTACTAATGATTCATTTGGGAAAAATAGAGACATGCATCTGGTACGTGGGAATAGCGGCTGCAACAGAATTAACCAAGCAGAGTCTACTAGCCCGATTGAGTAAACTCCCTTTCTAGCTTGCTAGCCTACTCCGAATCTTATCCAGAACACCATTGAAAGCTGAACGAGTCACCCTAGAATGGTTAAAGGTAACTCCAAGATACTTGCCCAAGTCCTGGACAAATCTGATAGAGGATACCCCAGTGAAAACCTCTTTCCTTGTTGCAGAGATATTCTTGGAGCAAAGCGCTTTAGACTTCTCCACATTAATCTTCATCCCAGATGCTTTGCAAAAAGTCTCTAAAACTAACATCACATTTTACACTTGTCTCTTTATAGCTTTACAGAATAGAAGCAAGTCATCTGCAAACATTAAGTGGGATATTCTTGGTCCCCCTCTAGAAATAGCAACTAGCTCCCACAAGCCCAAATCAACCTGATGACTAATAAAGCATGCCAATCACTCCATACACAACACAAAAAGATACGGTGCATAGGATCTCCTTGTCTAAGACCTTGGCTAGGAGTAAAGCCATTCATACGATTCCCATTCCAAATAATAGATAAAGAAGAAGCAGTGACACAATTCATAATCAAATTAATTGTAGGAATAGAAAAACCAAAGCTCTTAAAGGTATGAGCTAAAAACCTCTAGTCAACTCTGTCATAAGCTTTCTCCAGATCAATCTTAAAGGCCAGTGTGTCTTTCTTTGATTTAGTCTTTTTCATAAAGTGGAGGACTTCTTGAGCAATAATGATGTTGTCAGGAGTTTTTCGTCCCGGAATAAATCCTCCTTGAAGCGGGCCAACAATCTTTGCAAGATGAGGACGAAGCCTATTAACAAGGACCTTCGTGATGATCTTGTAAACTACATTGCAGAGACTAATCGGCCTGAAATCTTTCATAGATACCGGCGATTCAACCTTTGGAATAAGAACCAGTAAAGTCTCCAACATTCTCGGATCAAGAGTAACACCGGAAAATGCTTGCTTAACCATCTTCCAAACATCAAGACCAATGATCTACCAATATTCTTTAAAGAAGAAAGCTTGAAACTCATCAAGACCGGGAGTTTTAAAAGAGTTCATGTGAAAAACAGTTGTTCTGACTTCCTCCATAGTAACTAGTGCCGTAAGATTATTGCAAGCTTCCTCATTCAGAGAAGGAAGAGGCACATCACCAAGGCAACCCAAATCAACATCATCCAAATGATAGAATAAGTTTTTATAAAAAGACTCTGCTTCTTGACTCAGAACCTCTGGATCAGTTTCCCACACTCCATCCTTGAAAAAAAGGCCATGAATCTTATTATGCTTCCTTCGCGCAAGAGTTTGAATATGAAAGAATCTTGTATTCCTATCCCCAAACTTTACCCACTGCTCTCTAGACTTTTGGAACCATAGGAGCTCTTCTTGCACTAGAGTATTATTATAATCATCAAGCAACTGTTGCTCTTTCTGATACAAATAAATACTATCCACCACTTTCAAACGCTTTTGTAAATAATTAATCTGCTACTCTAATTCACATTTCTTAACAAAAATGTTACCAAATACCTTCGAGTTAAACTCTAGTGAATTCTTATGTACTTTCGAAAGCTTGCCATGAATTCCTTTATTACCAGACCACCATGACTGATTCACAATATCCCTAAACCCAGGATGAGTAGCCCAAGCAGCGACAAATCGAAAAGGTCGATTCCCTTTAGGCTGAGGACGACCTTTACAACGCACCAGAATAGGGCAATGATCAGACTGAAGCCTATTTAAAACTTCTGCATAAGCCTCTGGAAAGATAGATAACCAACTACTATTTATACAGACTTGATCAAGCTTTTTTGCCATGTCAACATAAATTTTCACCCTTCTGTACCAAGAAAATCGCCTCCCAATAGTCTTCAGATCAAACAAACCACTATCCCCTAATGAATTAGCAAACATGTCTGCTCTTTGGTGAGAAAATTGACAGCCCTTAGATTCATGAGAAAATTTGACTTCATTAAAATCACCAAGAACAATCCAAGGTCCTTGAAAAACCATGGATTGTGCAACAAGATAATCCCAAAGGAGAATCCTTTTATTAATTTGAGGACTGCCATAAATACCTCTACACCTCCAAATTAAATTATCAAATTGAACCTCAACAGTAACACCTTGATCAAAAGCATCAATGAACTTACAACAAACATCCTTCATAGAGGATAGAAACCAAATACCTCCCTTATGCCCCTCTGCTTCTACTATACCAACAGAGTGATACCCCAACCTTTTCCAAAACAATTTTAAATGCTGAAAAGGGGAGTGAGTTTCAACCACAATAAAAAACATGTCTAAATTTTCTAACAAGTTCCTTACAATGCACCCGGGCTAATTTATTAGAAGCACCCCTAATATTCCAAACAATCATATTTAAACTATCCCTAAATAATAGAGACAGAATAAATAAGAACATAAACTCTAAACAGAATCACCAACCTCAATAGGTGGTTTGTCCTGCGGTACTGGCACACTCTGATTCTCAATAATTGCCACCTTCGGACCCCCTAATACTGCACCTGCCATGTTTCCATCTACTAAGGTTTCCTCCGTTGTGCCACAATTTTTATCAACTAGCGAGTTCTGCAGGGAGGAAGGCCGAGGATGCTTCCGTAGAGAAATTCCACGAAGTGCAGGAGTTCTGCGCGATGGAGATGGTGCAATTTCATGTTTTTCTCGCTTCCCCATCCTAATGCCAATTGATTTGCCTCCATCACCATGCAAATTGGGCCTTGGAACTCTTCTCGAACCATACTTGTGCTGCTTTCCATCTTGGTCCTTCAAACCTGATGACTGGCCCATTGTGAATTTTCCCTTACGCAGCACTTGTTGCCAACCCTCTCCATCATCCATGCATGCCTCATTAACATGACCATTAGGCACGTGAGGAGCCAATAATTTCGTAACCACATCCTTCCCTTTAACAACTCCTAATTTCTCACCCAAATTACGAGAATTCTCACCCCAATCACGAGCTTCTAATTCAGCCTCTTTATGAATCTCATGATTGTTGTGTGGCACTAGTGTCGGGGCTTCATTATTTTTTCCATCACGAAAGGAATTTCCGTTTCCTTTCAAGGACTCCTTCTCTATGCACAATGATTTATCATGCCCATACCGTGCACAAGTAGCACAAATCATCTGTAAACTCTCATACTCCACTTCATGAGTCACACCCTCCACTATAATATGTTTGATTACAGGCAATCCAAGATTAATTTGAACATAAACTCGGGCATATTTTCCTCTTTTTGCAAGCTTAGTGGCCAAATCTACTTTCACCGAAACCCTGTTGCAGAAGCAATTCGTAGCATTGCTTGTTCCTGATAGCACCAAATTGGAAGTCCCGAAACTTGAATCCATACTAGCGTTAATCCAAAGGATTTTTCGCATGGCCTAAAATCCACATCCCATGGCTTTACTGCAACATAGTGACCGTCTATCAACCACGGGGCCACCAAGAATGACTTTCTCATGATCCGCAGCAATATCAAATTTAACCAAAAAATACCCAAACCCCACATCCAACAAATCAAACCCTCCTTTGATGGGCCATACTATCCGAAACTTATGCATGAGAGCCGTGTAGCCATAATGCTTATCCAACACCTTGATAACGATGGTTTCCTTATAAGGTTCAGCTAGACAGCTCTTTACTTCCTTGGTAAAACTTACACTTGGTGGATGAGAATCACCCTGCTTATCTGTCACCGTCGCGATACCATCCAGATAAAGACCCTACTAATGCAAAGGTTTTATACTTTTCTGCACCAATGATTTTATCTCTAAAAGAGACTTTGGATGGCTTTTCTAATCCCTCTCGAGAAGAACCCTCCTTAACACCGGATACATACCCACCCACGCTATTATGTATAAATTAGATTTACAAAAGTAGCAATTTTTTTGGTATATTAGTTGCATTTGATTGAATGTTAATGTATTGTTACAACAATAATAATAATAAAGTAAGAAAAAATTAATTCACCTAAAGGGAGATTCAAATGGCAAGGGTATTAACCATTATAGGAATACCAGAGGACTAATAAAAATTATGATTTTTTGTTATTATTTAGTTATTAATGTTTAAAAAATATAAGATAAATTACGTTATTAAATTATTAAACTAAAAAAATTAAATTAAAAAATTTGAGTTAATAGCTAAATAATGATAAAAAATAATAAATTCTAATGACATTTTTCTAATTTTTATTATCGACAGTATCTTATTATGATTTTGGACACATTTCAACCCTATTATACTAACACCTAGATTCACTCAACATTTTGAGTTAAGATTGAATTAGTCTAACTTCCTGTACCTAACAAAATTAAGAACATAATAGAATAGAATAGAAAGAAAAAAAATTGGTGAAAAGAACATTTTACAATAATATTTGTTATAGATTATCTGCACATCAAACTCAAAATGGACAATTATGATTTTTAATTAATGGTTTAGATTTTAAAATTTTCGTTACAAATATTTAACATACCACATTTTTTTAAATATTCATAAATTATTCTTCATATCTCTTCGAATTTCTATACATATTCATATTCTTTTAGAATATTTTATAATTTTTCAGAATTTTCTAGAACATTCTAATGTCTTCCAAACTCTTTTAAGACTTTTTGAAGTATTCTATAATTTTTCAAAAATTTTTAAAGAGATCTCAAACAATCTAAAATTTTATTTAAATTCTATATAAATACCATTAAAAGTGATATTTTAACATATATCTTGACAAGATACATTAAAAAATAAGACAAAAAAACAAGAAGTTTTGATTTAGGTAGTGGATAAAAATTAAAAATAAGTCATTATCATATAGATTTTCACTTCATTTTACGTAAGTTGCTATGAAAATGTACGTATGGAGCCCATTGTAGAAAAGTGTTCAACCACATAATGTGTTTAATAGATGGTGTTTGGTTTTAATTAGCCCTTTTTTTGAAATATAACCCCCCAAAACCTACTCAATTCTTTATTCATCACTGACATTCTTTTTTATGGTACCAAAGTATAAATTGCGAATACTAAATAGTATAGTTTCGGAATAACGCCCCTTTTAATGAGGGTAGTTATCACAAGATAACACCCATATTAGAGTGCCCTTTTTTTCACACTTTAAAGTGAAGTGCAATTTTATATATAACACGCTCCACGTAACAACATAACTTTTTTGACATCATAATTGGCACTAATTCAAGTAACGCCTTATATGGCGACACATAAATTAGCATGATGATGTTAGATTTATACTTTGACAATTGACATGAATACATGATATATATTATATATATAATTTATGTATTATTAGAGTGTAAAAAAGTTATATTTGAAGTGTTCAGATTTTATAATTGACGTAGTAACATGTTAATAAACAGAAATTAAATTCACTAAAAATATAAGGGAGAAAGATTGCCTAGCTGAGAAAAATAATTTAAAGTGTGTGTATATATAGGGTTTAGACTATTTTTTAAAGTATAATCATTTATCCAATGTTTAATCCAAAATTAAACTGAAATTCTCCTCATTTCCTACGGGATTCTATCATTTTCTAATATTTTTGTTAGTTTACCACATGTCAATTTAAGTTACACATTATACCTATAAAATAAATTACTATTTATACTCATAAAAAATGTAAATAATGACAAATGTATTTATTAAATAAAAAAATTAACGTTATACTCATCAAAAATAAATTTCGTATAATAAAAATACTTAAATTTTAATTTTTTGTTAATTTTTTAATAAAATTCTTAAATTAACTTTATTCTTTATCTTTAACTTTAACTCTCTCTCTCTCTTCAACATTATTCTCATCCCAACAACAACAACTACTTTGACCAACACCCTTTTCTCCGCTATTAAGAGGTCATCGCTGTCATCTAGCACAACGAAAAAAAAGAAAAGGGACAATGAATTCCAATGAACTACACATGTATCGAACCCTAAAATAATAGAGCAACTATAACTACCCAAAAATAACTAATTCAACTGAAGGCAGGACTTTAATTTCAAATGAACAATTCTTTAAATGAAAATAAAAAAAAAGGTCCTAGAGTTTTGATTTTCTGATTAGAGATTGAAGAACACAGAAAAAAGAAATTAGGATGTCTCAGGTTCGAATCTTTGGATAATCCACAATGACGCATGCAATGAGAAGAGCAAATTTTGGTGGCACTCCAACAAATTAAGACACATATACTCTAGATATGTAATTGGAAGAAGATGGTGGCGCGCGGCGCACAACCAATAGAAGACGGAGGAGGACGCAGATCTTGAACCGATAGAGGAGGAGGGGTGATGCGACACCACCAAAGCCAGCCACCGAATCGAAACTTGCACACGGTGGTCTTGGAAGACGTAGAAGAGCTTGAGGCGGAGGTTGTCGATTTTCTTTTTGTGGTTGTTGATGAGCTTGAGATGATATTTTTTACCGTTGAAGGAGTGAAAGACGAAGGGTGGAGGTGGTGGCGGTGTCAGGGGCAGGGAAAAATGCATCTGAGATGAAGAAGGGCGTTTGCATCGCCAACTTTGCCAGAGGAACAAGCTTTGGTAGAGAGAGTGTGTGAGTTGAGATTGGCGATAAAATGGAAAATAGATCCTCTCCATTTTTTTTAAAACTTGAGAGAATAAAGTGTGATCTCTCACCTTTAATTCTATAAGTGGGATCAATATTAAATAGGAGAGATAGAGCAATGAAGGGTGAGATTAAACACTGGATACTATCCAGTTTTTTTCACTGGAGAGGATCTACTCCCAATAAAATGTGAGGATAATTTGAAAATTTCATTAAAAAATTAACAAAAAATTAAAATTTGAGTATTTTTGTCATACAAAGTCTATTTTTTATAGATACACTGTTACTTTTCTTATTTGATAGATATATTTATTAGTATTTACATTTTTTATAGATACAAATATGGTAATTTATATATATAAGAATTTTCATTTAGATGTATATACTAAGATAAAAGGATAATTTACTTAAATAAACCAAATGCATCCTAAATCTTAAAACAAAATTTCATTCATGAATGTTTCAAGACACATTTCTATTCGATTTAGTGAAAATAGTACTAAATCAAATCAAATAGATTCGATTTGCATGCAACCGTAGAAAGATCTTAAATCGAAACAATGAGTTCCGAACTAGGAATTAACATAAATTGAAACAATTGAATTCGATTTATGAATGCATGTAAATCGAACCAATTGAGTTTAATTTATAAGGACTCGAGAAAAAAAAGGTAATCGAATGAAATGGATTCGATTTAGTGTTCGTTTCAATATGTGATTAAATCGAATCCAATTAATTTGATTTATACATAATTGATCTCTATATATGTGAGCTCAACGTGAAATTTTTAGAATAGTGAGATTCACAATGGCTAGTGATGAGAGTTTTGTAGCTCTTGTGCACTATAGAGGGTCCATTAAGAAAAAAATGCGATCAGGTATTAAGTTCACTGATAAGGACCCGCTGAGTATTTTTCTCAAACCTTCCACGAGTTTTGCTGAGTTTAAAGATACTATACTCCAGAAATTAGGTTTGCTTGGCGTCAAACGGGTGGAGAAATTGTTCTATAGAATTTCAATATCCGTGTTACGCGATGATGTAAAGTATGATTCATTTGTTATTGGCAATGACGAATACTTGCAAGTTTTGCACCATTGTCGCCGTCAGTTCTCCGAATTGAGGACTCCAGAACTGTTGGCTAAGCTTGTTGATGTGGTATCTATTTTTGGAAGTTCGCATCCAGTCTGCTCTAGTTCCATGCTTGTTCGTGCCTCATCAACTGTGCCGATTATTGCACCTAAGGTGGGTTTAGTTGCTTCTCCTTCCTTTGCATTCAACGACATATGTTGTGGCTCCAATATCTCAGGATGCACTACCTGAACAACCTCCGCCAAACTATATAGCATCCACAACAACTGTGCATATAATTATTTATCGTTAGTCACCATAAATAGTAAAAGATGAAAATACTAATTTACCACTCATCAGAGTTACAACAAAAGATACTCACATCCCCGTGCTGGAGTAAATCTATCCTAAGCCTCCAATGTGCCACACGGGGCCCCTTGTCCCTCAACGTTGGCTGATAACCTGACCATTTGAAATGCTCAATATTTAATTAAAAATAAAGTAAATCCTCGTATTCTTAAATACACAATGCGTAGCTGAAGGGGGAATACTTGGACGCCAACGGCCAATGGAAGAAATCAAATCTCTTTGGCCGGAAACTTGGAAACCTCCAGAAGATCCACGACTGAAAGAGCTGCAGTGGACCTGCCAACTTGACCACATTTCTGTTCACCACACGGCACATGCATCTGAATAGCCATGACAGGGTAGCTGACCCCCAGCTGTACTGACCCATGTCCTCTAGTCGGGCAACATAGGGTAACCAACGAATGTGCAGGCGGGTACCCGACTTATTCCCGAACAACTGTGTGGATAGGATTATCGTGATGTACGCACGGACATACCTCCTAACCGTCTCATCGTCTGCTCCCTGCAGTAGCTCACTAAATGTCTCCTGAAACCATGTACACTTCATCGTGAACTTGTCGATGCAGTTCGCAGGAGGCAAAACACCCAATAACTCCTCAAACCATACCCACGCTGGCCGGCCACCCTCAACATATCGCGCAAAATCCGTAAGGCATCCACTGGCATACTGACCGTCAATCGGGAGCCCTAACTGGTATGCCACATCTTGGAGCGTGATCGTGCACTTCCCGAACGACATGTAAAAAGTGTGTGTCTCAGGCCACCATCTCTCCACGAATGCACTGACCAATGGCTTGTCTAATCGAAATCATGTCTCGTTCAGTCTCGCAAGATAGTATAATCCTGCCATCCGTATGCAAGTACGGAACTATCCTATCATCCAACGACATACCTTGTTGTCGTCTCATGCTGCTGATGCAGCGATGGAGCTGCACAACGATAGAAAATTCATTATCATAACATGCACAATACAATCTTCAACAAATAAAAAACATGAAAACGATAAACACTGTATGATCTTTCTTGGAAAACTTGTTTACCATAACAGAAAATTATTAAAAAACTTATTAAAAAAATAAAAATTCTAAACTTTCCTCACATCTCTACTTATAACTATCTAAGTCAAAGAAATCAGAAAACTTTTTTCTGTCGCTACTCATTAACCATGTCTTGTCGCACATAAGAATAAGAATTTCAAAAATCTAACATATCTTACATTTCAAAACAACCTTGTTAGTTACCTACTCCATTTATCAAAATCTAACCGCTTAATAACTTACTAGCCTATACCATGCAGTTTAATTAAAAAATATTTTTCTTCCTAATCTAATTATAGACTCTAATGAACCACGCACCATATATTTTAACACTAATAGAATAACTATTGTTTGCTTAAAAAAGAAAACTATTTTACTAACCTCGAGGTGGATGGCGCCAGCAATATGCACGACTCCATCTAGTCGATATAAATGATTCGGGTCGTCTTCCATGTCTCCAGCTTCGATCTTTTCTTGGCGGCTATTCATAAATCTCGCCTCTGGAGTGGTGGGGTTGGGTGTGGGGTTCATTTTGGTTGTAGTTCGAATGAATGAAATTCGATTTGCTTATATAGGCTGAATGTGCGTAAATCGAATCCATTTGATTCGAACTAGTTGGGATGCGGAATGCTTGTAAATCAAAATATTGGCTTCGATTTACGATGGACTTGCTTCACGTGTTATGAATCGAACTCAATTGGTTCGATTTACATGCATTCATAAATCGAATTTAGTCGTTTTGATTTATCTTCATTCCTAGTTTAAAACTCATTATTTCGATTTAAGGTCTTTCTAAAGTTACATGTAAATTGAATCTATTTAATTTGATTTAATACTATTTTTACTTAATCGAATTTATTAAATTCAATTTATATAGAAATGTATCTTGGACATTTACGAAAAAAATTTTGTTTTAAGAGATATGGATAATTTTGAAATGCATTTGATTCATTTAAATAAATTACCCAAGATAAAAATTTTAAGCTAATCATATTCTATTCTAATCTAGACTATACAGTTGAAACTTGAAAGTGAGACTTTGATCATGCATCCATGTAATTTTCATTTTCATAGACATATGAGATTCTATGCAGAGAGGATGCATGTTGAGACAAATTAAATTAAAGTCAAAAGCAGCGTAGATTGTTGAAAATTTAAAAAAGGGTATTGCTATGAATGAGTAGTATAGCTAGAGATAAGGACCTATTTGTAAGCAATCTCAAAATGTGAATGTGAACATGGATGCTCAAAGTCAAAGTCTCTCATGTTTAAATTGGAAATGATTAAGCATCCCCAAGCACATATTCTAGAGAGACGTAGGGTTTGCGTAAAAGAAAATAGAAATTAAAACATGTTTTATTTTGTATAGTATTTAGGTAATTAAGTTTAGTATGGTATCGCCATATAGAAGAGAATTAAATAAATAATTTACAAAAAGTAAGAAAATCTTAATTCCATAATAAGGTTTTCTCTAAGGTTGACATTACATAAAATGTTGGTCCCCTAATAATTGGTGTAGCGGGGCTGTCAACAGTTGGAAACTTGGAACCCTTCATAAT